>NC_053418.1:13932500-14045000 GCF_016859285.1 Xiphias gladius | reverse complement strand
ACAGGTTGTCTGAACCATGCATTAACCATCGCATCCTCCTCACGATTAGTAAGAGGTACAATATTGGTGGGCATGTGCAGTACGACAAACAGCTATACAGTATAAACTCGCAGACATTAAAATTATTGTGTATCTTTACTCTGCAACCTGTCCCAATCTGTGTTTTTTGTGCATGTTTACTCCCAGTTACCATTTGTCAAATAAAAAAGTCCAGACCAGACAAAGCACATTCATGCACTGTTGAACATTCACTCCCCAGCTGACAAGTAAACTTTTTTGTACGTATTGACATTCTAGGAATAAAAGAAATATCTGGGGGTTGTGTGCAGTGCTGTGATTGATAGAAATGTTTGTGACAGCCTCCACTTGATACTTGTCTTCCATTTTTCATCTACTACTTTCCCCTCACTTCCCCTAGCTGACAGTAGTGGTTTTGTTGATGTGAAGTACTGTCAAGTAATAGAGACCCAAATACCATGCTTGTCTTCCCATAAAAGAATGATGTGAATGCTCTGAGCAATGTAGCTAAACAAAATAAGACACCAAGTGATTTGGGACTTTTTAAGCCTCATGTAATTCAGCCGCTTTCTGCCCAGCAACATTTGCCTTGTGAGCTTTGCGTTAGTAAACAATAGAAACTACTGGGGCTTTACCGGTTTCAACAGCACAATCCCAGATCCAGTGACATCTTTGTTTTTATCTTGTTTATGTCTATTCCCACTTTTTTTTAACATGTTTTCTGTAACGACCTGACACTGAAGGAAATCAAGGGAATCTGTCTTCATGCAGGATATAGATAGGTGTAAATTTGTGATCTTTTGCAGATCACAGGTGTCAAAACTTTGGCATACTTATCTTTCTGTTATTAATTTTCACATGTACTTTTAGTTCCCAGCCGACACACAGATGAAACTGTAGCATGGCACATTATATTTAAATGTATGACAACCCTTCTAGCATCAAATTACAGTCATTCTCATATAAATGCAGGGAAATGCATGAAAAGCTGTCAACTCAAGAGATAAATAATGGTATATCTCCACAAAGGCAGATAAGTTTATGTTGCATGAATAACTTCTAACATTTAGTGTGTATATTACGTGTATGTATATATATATTTATATATATACATATATGTATATTTATGTGTACGTATATGTATATGTGTGTATATGTATATGTATATATACATAAGATTCATTATATGTAAAAAAGTACTGAACTGATTTGTTACTTGGTGGATGGACGGGGCATGACCCAGGAAGAACCCATTAAATTTTGGTCTGGATCCAGTTAAAGAGGCGGATCCAGGATGTTTTTTTCAACACTTTTCTTAACACTGTGAGATAGGGCATTTTTAAACATTTTCCTCAGTATTTGGCCTTGCCAGAGGTATGCACTCTACTTAGTTCAAGTCTAGTTATTATACTTATTATTTCAGTTTCCCCTTTAGTTAGACTATGATTCAACTATTTTGGATACATGGAATCATCACCAATAGAAATTATGTTCCATTAAATCTCCACACAATGCTTTCACAGTGATACTGATACTGAATCATGTTACTGATTCTGCTCTTGATTCATCTGAAAACTCCTTTTTATCTTTCCATTTTGACGTTCCGTCCAAACTAAGCAGGTAGTGTCACATCGGTGTATCTTTTTAGCTCTAACGTGGCTCTCCCCAGTTCTCTTTGTTTTTCTCTGTATATTTTCTTTTCTTGTTTTTTTTTTCCTTCTTTCTGTCTGTTTTCTCATAGCTGTGCATCTGATCCAGGTATTGGCATTGGCCTGTGGCAATCCTCCAGGTTTCTCTTCAAAGTATTTTATACTTGCTTTATTCACCTTGACAAAAATTGTGTCACCTCACCAATGAAAACAGTTTGGAAGCAACTAAACAGTTTTATGGTCATATGTATAGGGATGAACTGCACTGTATTCCTCATTACCTGCTTGCATAATTGTTTTTTATAAATGAGAGAATTTAGTTGAAATTGTGGCACAAATGACTGTGTGATCATAGCTCAGATAGTTTAGACTATATTTACCAATGTGTACTACTCAAGTACACAAAGTTACTGTAAAACTTATCTGGCAATGCTTTCTTCAGTTATCTGCTTGGAGAAAGCAACCCCTTACGCAATGCAGTTCAACTGCAGTTTTTCAGTGCGAATACCTGAGGTGCAGCCACTGTCCCACATGCTTCATTGTTGTTCTCTAAGTGATAAATAGTGCAGAGCAGGTGAGAATGCAGGCTAATATCTGACTACTTTTGACTGTTCTCTGGAAAGAGCTTGCATAGACTCCTTTTTTTCTTTCTTGCCTTCCGGTTTCTTATTTGTTGCTTTATCATTAATTATTTATATGGAAAAAAATTACATTTCATTCTGTGTGTTAATTAATTCAATGCTTTCTGCAAATTCTTAGCTTTGCTGCATACATGTCTCTGTTTATTCCAACGGAAAGTATATAGTGTAGCCATTGGCTAAAACTGGAACTGCTTCACTTATATTTTACTGCTGATAGTTTTTGATCTTTGGCTTAATAAGCCACGTAGGCAGTGGTGCAAAAGCTTTAAATGTGCGTATATTTTCATCATTTGTCTTAGGCACAGGCTTGCTCCCTACCTCTTACTGTGTCCTCAAATCTAATGGTCCCATTCATGTACCGTCCCATATGCTTTCTTTGCATTTGTTTGAGTCCATTTGCCATAACTAGCTATCTGCCTCATTTGAACCACTCACTTTAATTGCCTTACTTTCCTCATTACTTCAGCAGTAGCACACTCACTGGTCTCCACCTCCTCCCTATCCCTTTTGCCCTTTTTGTCCTCACATGGAGTTTTTTGCTCAGTGCAACTGCCTGCCTACTAGTTGTCTCAGCTTTAGTCCTGGGTTGTTTGCTGGCTTTAATTTCCTCTTTAGCTGCCATTTTCTGAGCTTCTACCTCTCTTGCTGTGTCCCTTGCGCTTTCATTTAAGCTGTGAAACTATAATGGTCTCCCTTGTTTGCTTGTTTGTTTGAGCGCTGGTGTTCACACTGGTTTTTATACTGTCTTTGCTCTTTGCCCATATAGCTGTCTCCCCCTCACTGACTATTATCCCTTTTTGTGCCAGCAGTACCTTCCACAAGCTTTTTACTTTCTGCCTTACTTTCCTATTTGCCCTCTTTGACATCAGTGCTATTTGAATTGCCATATCATCTAAGTTACCATATCATCTAAGTTCCCTCCCTTAGTTTTTTCTAACTCAAAAGCCATGCCCCCCTATCTCCTAGCTAGCCTCAACAAAAGCTTTTGTTGTCTTTCTTACTCTTTGTCCTCAAAGGTTTCTCTTTAATTCTCTTGCCAGCCATTAATGGCCTTTATTCTGTCAAATTCCTGCCCGCTGGATTTCACTGTTTGCCTTCCTCTCTGTCCCCTTTCCCTCTATGCTGGCTTGCTTACAATAACTGTGTCTGAATTTCTTTAATGGTAAGAACTTACTGAGAGTCTTCCTAAGTAATAGGCCCAAGTCAGATTTGTGGAGCCCCATAGAGAATTTTTCTTGGGTCTTTGTAACGCTGCTGAAGCTGAAATAAACTGCCAAGATCTTTTCTCATAGCATTTTACCCGTCTACTCCCCAGTCCCCACTACTTTAACCTAAAACCCATTTTTATCTCCTTTTTTCCCCTTTCAGTTTCACATTTTATTGCCCTCTCCCACTTCTTATCCTGCCATCCCCGCTCTTCCTCTCACTGTGCCTATGTCATGTTGCTCTCCATTACTTCTACCAGTCTACTGTTTCTCTCATTTCTCTCTCCTCTTTTTTACTACTCTGTGAGCTCTCTCCTTCTACTTCTTTTTGTACATTGTTCCTTTCCTTTGTCACACGTTTCCATAAAAATCTTAATGTCTCTTCTTTCCTGCTTGTACACATGTGCTCTTCTTGCCCCTCTCTGTGTCGGCCATATTTTCATCCTGTGTTTATCCTTTGCTCCTCATTTCCTATTTTCCTCTGCAGTCCTCCTCCATCTGTGCACCCTTGCAGACCTATCAGTAGGGCGCAGCAGGGTGCATTTAAACCTCACACTTATTCTTCACATGGAGCAGCTTTCGACACACCAGAGAAAAGAGGGAATTGGAGAGCAGAGGGAGATAAGTGGTAGAAATGCAAAGGAACAATCTCTCAAAGTTTACATTAAATCAGGAGTGAAGCTACTCAGTAGAATGACCTGGGTTTGTAAACAGCAGCAGATATTGTATGATTATCCCCTGCCTCTATTTATTTGCTAAGATATTTACTGTGCACCGCTTTGACTTTTGCTTCTTAAGCTAACATAAAAGCCATATCACAAGAGCAGAAGCTTAAATAGACTTTAGCTGTTACTTTATTAGTTGCTCACTAAGAAAAATGCACTTTGTGACTCGCTTACAATTTTCAGGAGCTTTTCTGGTTTGAATTCAAATCTCAACTGATATTGTAAATGATGCAATAGTGCTCTCCTTTCTTCTGCAGGTCTGGTGGTAAGAGAAGCCAGTATAGAGATAACACGGCAGCAAGTCGAAGAGCTGTTTGGTCCTGAAGATTACTGGTGTCAGTGTGTGGCTTGGAGCTCTGCTGGAACAACCAAAAGTCGCAAGGCACATGTCCGCATTGCATGTGAGTACACTTCTGCAAGCACCCATACTGTATAAGTAGTAAAGGTTAGAAGACAGTGTTTACACGTGAGTATGCATACTGTGTAAGAGTATGGGTGAGTGCTGGGTGGGTGCTTAACACTTGTACATGAAGACAGGCAACTTCATAAATAAATGCAATTCAGTCTTTTTGTTTCCCAAATGAAACACACACACACACACACAGTCATACATGCACAGTTATCTCCTCTACTCTGCTGGCTCCAGTCTCATGAAAGGAGCCTTGTGTGAAAGACAACAGACATTAGAGGAAGGGGATGGCTGACAGAGAAAAACAATGAAGAGCTTATAAACTGCTAGTAGAGGCATCATCAATGGTATTTGGTGTGTGAATTATTAAAACACTCAGTCATAGGAACATGAGTACAGAGTATACATTTAATCAGCTGTACACTGTAATGCTTTGATATACACCCATACATATGTACACACATACTCCACACATTGACATTGACAGTGTGCTAAAAAATAAAATCCAATCCTAAATCAAGAGTAGTTTTCAGGAAAAAAAAAAAATCATTATATCATACTTAATAAGATATGTTATGTTTTGCCATTAGATACATTTTTTTTAAGTGCAAGAGTTCTTATTTTCCAAATGGCTGGTGAAAGTTGTGACCCCTTATGATTTTCAATCCTGTTTGATTTGGCAACATCCATTGTTTCTTGTGTTAACATCAGTCTAATTCTGCAGCAAACACTTCTTTAACAGACACTTTGTCAGAAATATAACTGAAGAGATCCTGGTGTATCTTTTTACGACGCAGCTAATCAGACTCGCTTTGTTTTAATAAAGAAGTCAGTCAATAATCAGCCTTTTCCCGTTATACCGTGTTCAACTCTGATCTGATTTCATTCTTGACATGGCGCAAGTAGTTTTCCACACAACAGCAGGACACAGTAAAACGAGTTGGTTACCTCACAGAGAAGATTGAGGTGTGCAGCCTGTCACCTGCAATTCCTCATCTAACAGCTCACTGTGGCTGCTCCTTCTTGTTATATTACTCCCTGCAAACATTAAAACTGATCCGCTGACAAAAAAAGCTGAACATTACAGTCACTGTTGGTGCTAACTTCTAACAAATACATTGTGCTTCCTGTGACAGCTTCACAATAAAAGCCACCTTGCGTTTAACCTGCTGAATGCTTTTAATGTGAACCGACAGCAGTATGAAATATTTGGTTTGCATTAGCCATAACTTTATAGACCTCTGAAACAGTATAGGGAGAGTGAACAATGAGGCTGATATAAATGAGATACAATTACAAACAGCAACACTTAATTACACACATAATTTCCTGTGAATTCCTTGTACGTAGGTAAGCAACTTGAATCTTGTGCGAGAATGGTGGACTAAAAATGAAAACAACTACATAGAGAAGTAATTACAGAACTTATTGAATAAGTATTGCTGAAAAATAAAGATCATGAACAGTATCAAAAGATAGGTTTTATTAAATGAAAATTAAGGATTAAAACTTTGACTTTCTGTTTGGCTTTCTTTTGATGTGTGATGGCACACTACTGTAACAAGGTATAAATTTTAACCAGAAACACTTAAGACTCACATGAAAAAAAATTGTAGTTGGGCAGAACCTTCAAAATTGTTTTAGTCTGAATGATACATGGTGGGGAATTTTTCTGAGCAGAGACTTAGCTCTATAACTTTAGTCTACCATCAGTAGCTTCCTGTTATGGTCTGGTGAACAATTTAATAAGACAACTGGGAGTCTGACTATAAGGTCACCAAAAGAACACAGGCCAGACTAAACCCAACTAGACTCAGTATCACTCTAGCAGTGATCACATGGGGAAATCATTTTAGAATTTTTAGACCCCAGCAACAGTCCAGAGGGAAGAAAAGGTTGGATCCTGTTGTGAATAACGTTCACTTGACAGCTCAGCAGCAAATGTGTGGCAGGGGAGTCGAGATGTTTGATAGAAATCACCAAAAAAGTCTTGTTCGTTCTTTCAACAAAAGCCTCATATAACAGAATGGATTGTTCCTTCAAAGCTTCTTTCACTGG
The DNA here is from genome assembly GCF_016859285.1 of Xiphias gladius. Lineage (NCBI taxonomy): Eukaryota > Metazoa > Chordata > Actinopteri > Istiophoriformes > Xiphiidae > Xiphias > Xiphias gladius. The sequence continues at coordinate 14,038,295 of NC_053418.1, read as the reverse complement.
CTTGAGAATTGAACCCACAACAGTAGTTTTCCAAGCGTCATTGCTCTGGTCAGTTCAGCTATATAAGACAACTGGGACTCATCTGAGTGCTCAGGTTATAGACAGGTCAAACAGAAAAGAAATACCAATAACAAACTCGACCCCACCTCTCCAGTTTACCTGGCTTATACTGACAGTGTGGCTCTGCTTGAGTGAACTCTTAAAAGGACAACTGAGCGCTTTGAGTCCATTCCACAGACACACACATCCAACTGCACACATCCTCATGTGTCGTACTTTAACAGACAACATCACTCTAACAGACACGCATCCTGGAAAAGTTGTTTTCCCAGGTTGGTCTTATTCATGCTGCAGAGGGAAATCCATTATGTTGACCCTTGTTTTTCACTTCAGGTTATTTTATTTGGCAGTAAATATGTCTTGCATTTCCACGTTTCCAGGTCATGGTTGTGTAGTTTATTTAGTTACCTACAGACTTACACACATGCATTTGTTTAATTAATTTATCATAGTAGGCTTACACAATATATATGTTATTCTAAATCAAGATGTAAATTTAACCTGTAATAGATAGATTTAAATATAATAAATATACACTAGTGCATTTGGAAAAAAAAAATAGCTGACTCAAAGCTATACAATATGCAATACAGCATATGATGAAAGCAGCGCGGCAGCACCACAGCAAAATATTTCTCTATTAATTTGGCCCTGTGAGCTTTAAAGACCATTTGAATTTAGAACAGAGCATCTCTACTCTCTGCGTTGCTTTGCTATGTGAGGATGTTTTTCTGTCTGTCAGCAGAGAGAGAGAGTAACACAGTCAGAAACATCATTCTAAGCTCCGCTAATAACATTCTCCAGTGGAATGGGACCTCCTTGGGGTGCAATGAGAGCTGGGCAATGTGATGTTTTCGGGCTGGTGCATGCTGAGAGACAGATGTAGGCAAGTGTACGTCTTGAGATTCTCAGACGTACACTTGCATGCGAATGTAGACGCCAGTAGCATAGAAATGCACACAAAGCACTGAATGTACCTTTTCAACATGGCAGGTGACATATGAAGGCATGTATATAGATGCATATTTTATGTGTGACTTTGTGTAAGAGAGGGGTAATGTGTGTATCCGCATCACTCTATAACTTACATTATCCCACTGGTATCATCATGTAATACCAGCTTTTAGCAGGTATTGCCACATCAGTTACAGTGAGCTCAAGCTTACCACACCTCAGCTTTCACTTTACTTTAAATTTTCCTGTTTTAGCTATTTATTTCTTCTACCTCTGCTTTATTTGTTTCTTTGTCTCCTTCAGTTGCCTCAATCGGATTCATTAATGTAGAATTTGAACTGTAAAGAGTACTAGAATGCACCACAAACCCTGTACTTCCGCTACCACTGCTTAGAATAACTTGTGGGTGAAATTAATTTGCATCATAATTCTTTGTCCGGTCTTATTTTCATATTTTGGACTGTGCAAGTGTTATTATATGTGTTCCACATACACAGTATTTAGTATTTCACACACGTAAGACTTCTGGAGGTTAGGTAGAAGGATGATGATGGAGGATGCCTCTAAGAAGGCCTGAAGGGCCAGTAGATATCAGGGAGGAGAAAGATGATAGAAATTCGGCCCCTCTTTTACTTAACTATCTCTCTCACTTAAGATCTCTCTCATTTTTCTTTATTCTGTATAGTGTGTATTTTCCTTCTGACTTTTATTCTGTCCCTCCGTCCTTCACATTCTCTCTTTCTGTTATAACAGTGATTTTTCCCTTAACCAGTTCTGATTACACTCAGCCCCCTCTTGCGATAACCTTTTACTTCAAATCGACCCAACCTCCTGACCTACCCTGCTTTCGGCTCCTATTTGGATCTACTGTTGTGATTAAAATGCTTCCTGGCAGCTACAGCTTGCTGAGCAAAGTGTCTTTTATACTGCACTGTACAATGGCAATTCAGCATTCCCATCTCCCGCATACCCATATCCTCTTCCCACTCATATTCTTATTTCCCCTCCCATTGTATCCTCCTTTTTTATTTTTTTTTCTCACTTTGCTCACCATGTGCTTATTGTTTCATTCCGTCACTCGTGCTCTTTCCTCAGTCTCTCTCATTCTCCACCATCTTCAGGCTGTTTTAATAACTGTGGAATTAACACTTCAAGGCAGTAACTAAATAACAGTTTGTAGCTGGATAGTGGCAATCAGTGTCATGGCTTTAAAAGTGTCAAACACACAATCCGAGAGATTAATTTTTGGCGTGATTTGTGGACCTTTTTGGAGCAGGGCACTTTAGCGGACTTATGGGTGGTGCAGGCAGCTTAATTCAAGTTTATAAAGCAGGTGAGACAAACACAGAGACACATCCACACACTCAGTCATGCACAGCATTGCAGGCACCTACACAGGGGTGAGCGAAACACAGACACGTACATACATACAAATGTGCACGCAGTGTCAGTCATGCTCTTTGGCCCTGTAGCTATCAGGTCAAGTCTCTCTCCTTCAGCGGATTAGCAATATGTCAAGGTCATGCACACACGCACACACACTCGTACACGGATGCACACAGAAACACCCAGACACACACAAATTTCAGATGATGGCAATTTGTTCTGCCACCTTCCACTGAGACATGCGTGTGCATAGCAATCAGGAGTCCAGACACTCAGGGACACACCAACCCAGGCAGCTACTTGTGTCAATTGGAAAATGTCTGTTAGTCAATTTGTTTTGTTTTGTTTATAGTGCAGATGTCTCAGCTGCATGTATTTAGGTTTTCCTTAAATCATGGATGAATTACACCAAGGAAAACAAGGCTCAACAGTGATTTCTTGTGTTAGATTTTAAGCATTGATTAAAACCAAATTGTTCCACACTCATTTAGGCTTAAACCTGCATGTAGCTTACAACATTAGACCCAGTCATCTGTAATCCAGCAGCTGGAAACAACTGTAGTGGGTAAGCCAACCTTTCTGGTATGAAACTTGCTCACCAGCTCAGAAACCAAATTGCCACACAGTCCAAATGACATGTGACCTCTTTTGGCATGAAATAGCATCGTGCAGTAGTAGTCTTGTCACTGAATATGCAAATCAGTACAGATATGAACCAAAAAGACTGTGGTGTATATCCCTTGACACTCACCCTGACACTTATGAGAACACTTATGAGTGGAAATCCTTCAGTGTTTTTCTCTGGATGACATCATCAAGAGAGTCTTGGTTTCTGGCTTTGAGAGAGATGTCATGATAGTCACAAACACTGAATAAACATTTTTATAGTGAGAACCCATAGGGTGTGGGTGTTGGTTGTGGGTGGTTATGATGTTTCACCATTGCTGTAAGCCACTAAGCTTTTTCCCAGATGTCAAAGAATGCTTTAGTGTACCCACAGCGTAGATTGTAGTGACACAGAATTTAAGTCCATTTCTAAAGTCCAAGTGGGAGAAAAACAGCATATATGTATCAATTCATATTACTGTATATATTGTTTTGCACTGTTATATCATTATCATCATTGTCTTTAGGGAGAAATAAGGGAACCACTCTCAGGGAGGCAGAAAGGGATTGTCATGTCTCATTGATTTATGAGGCTGAGGTGTCTCCCGAAACCAAATGCAACGTATAAGTCAAAGGTTAAAACAAATCAGAAAGGCTTTTGCAAAAAGATATTGAATAAAATTGAAATAGAATCGAAATTTCGATTAGGCTAGCATGTGTTGCCAGGGTAGATGAAGGTCTGAATTTTATTTTATTAAGGAATTAATACCTCATCAGAGCTTAGATATTTGAGATATTGTGTCATGGTTGAAAGTGTAAATATCTTTTTAGACGAAAATATATTCCTTTAATGCTTTAGAGCCCTGTTGTTGCTCCCAAACATCTTTGTCAATTTATAAATTTGTTTTTCCAATTTTTGTATCAAAGTAACAAATACAATTCATTGACTAGCATGAAAAGCAACACTTGAAGTGAACAGTAATTAATTTACATGCCAAAATATGCCTCCTTTTGTTATTTACTTACTAGATACTATATAGTAGACAGGCCTTTGAGCCATTTTTTGTCCTTAGTGAGTCATTTCACAATACACGATCCAGGGGAAGCGCTGTCTTCCAGAGTGTCAGGGCTTTGTCAGAAAATCGAGTTATTTACTTGACTTTGGATGGAAGGACCACATCTGATGTCTAGAGCTGATCACAGGTTGTGAAGTGTTGAAATGACAGGGGAGAGAGTTCAGTGAAAGGACTGGTCTGAGTGGAAGCAGACTCCCTTAAGTCACTTAGAGAAAATCACCCGTATATAAACACAATGAACATGACTGTGACACTCGAGGTGGAATGAGTACCCGACCATACACTGCTGTAGCACTAACACTAAATACTCTTTGGCCTTTGGACATGCACCGTTGTCTTGTGCAGGGTTATCACTTCAAATATAATATAACCATATAAGAAAGATTGACAAATTCACACCATGTAATGACTTTTTTATCAAGAGACACAAGCTGAAAATAAAACAGTTTCACCTCATTATTATAATACACTTAGATGCTACAGGAGGAACTGCTTAATTGTTTACAGATTTTTATAATTTAATACAGTTTTATTTTAGTTACAAATCTATTTACATTTCCTTTTTTTCTTTCACTAAATATGACCTTACCCTCTTGTATGCTTTATCATGTACATCATTTAGTTTGTTTTCTAAGCCAGAGTTCTGATTGTTGTCATTGCGTAGGAAACTGGATGTCCAAATTACCCTCTCTAAGAGTAAAGGAGAGTACTTTTCTCGCTATTTTCTTCCCAAGCATCTCACCCTGCTCTTTATTGCTTGAGCAGCTTTACCAGGGGAATCCGTTATGATTCGGCATGGGTAGCATGCAGGCAGAGGCCCCCATTTTGGATAATTGCTCTGAAATGTGCTTATGTAGAGGTGCCTGAGGCAAAAAACTAACCACAAAGATGATAACAGTTTTACTTGAGCAGTGGAAGAAGTTTTAGACGGACGGGGAAGGAGGCGGAGAGAGACACAGAAGGCGGGAGACAATGAGGCAGAGAGAGAGAGAGAGAGAGAGAGAGAGGAGAGAGAGAAAGAGAATAAAAAGTGTTTATGCAAGAAGAGGTCATGCTTACACTGCTTTAGTGTATATATAAGGGAGCTCACTCTGAAGAACACTTAACACAGTTACCCTCTATAATTTTCAACCCTGTTGTAATTACAAAAAGTTGTTCAGTGAATTGTTCTTTGCTTTCGTTACATTTATGAAGCTGGATAGTGTATCTGCAGTTTGGAAGTGAAGATGGGTCAGTGAATTGATATGACACAGCTGTCCCTCCTCTCCCATTCTCATATTTCCCTTGGGCACATATTTGCACAGATGCACAAACACACACACCTTCCATTGAAGTGAATTCATGGTCCCCTGGTTGTCGTGAACACAATGTCACATTCCCTCTTTTTCTTTAAAAACCACCCGCACGCTGTCACACACATAGCACTCTTGCTACCAAACTGCCAAAATCTTGTCTGTCATAGCTCCCCAGCTTAGCACTCTGTGTGAATATATGTGTTTCTGTGTGTGTGTGTGTGTGTGTGTGTGTGTGTGTGTGTGTGTGTGTGTTGTCTGTTCATCCCCCCTGAGCAGTTTGCTTTAATCTCCTTTAATTTCATTCTCAATCTTCATGGAAATCAACTCTCACAGCCAACTCCTCATTTCACCATCTCCCTTACTAATTAAGACCAGGAAATTGTTCCTGGAATTGGCTGGCATGAGAAAAGTGTGTCTCATCCCTCAGTCGCTTCGTCATTCTCTCCTTGCGTCTGTAGTTGTTTTTTTGTTTTTTTTGTTTTTTTCATTTGTGGTTATGTGTGTGTTTTTCTGTCCCACTGTGAGTATCTTTTGAGGTCACAGTCTACATTTCTGTATCATTTCTGTTGTGGTTTTTCTGTCTCCGTGTGTATGTGGTTGCGTTGTGCCTGCTTGTTTATCTATATTTCCGGACTGTATTTTCCTCTCTGTGACAGTATCTCTCTGTCTCTATCATTCTCTCTTTGTCTCTCAGTATTTGTCCATGTACATGTGTCTCTGTACGTTGTGTGGGTAGCCATGTGGTGGATTTAGGGCTAAAGCTGTGGGTGATTACTCCCATAATGAACCATCATGCTCTGTTCAGGCTGTCATTCCCCACAGGGATTGACTGTATTATGAGGTTATCATTCAGCCTCAGCAATACTTTGTGTCCTCACATAACTCTCTTAACCAATATAGCTGTACTCGGAATCTGACAATGAGTAGATTTATATTGCATGAAATTAAACCTCGTTTTTTAGGTGCGAAGTTGTTCTGGAGAATTTTGGGAATCTTAAAAAGTGGTGTATCGCTAGAAAGCAGACAGCATGATCATTTCGTAATCCTTGTTGACACATATGGATTCAACATGGCAGGCTTTCTCTTACCTGTCATGAGTCAGTAGCTCATCTCCTACCTGCAGTGTATACAACAAACTGTGTCAATACAAGATTTAATAAGTATTTATCAGTTGAAGGAAATTATGAAAACAAACTCTGCACACTTGTTTGGGATTTGTTTGACTGGACTGCAACAGCAGTGCCAGCCCTATGAATATGGACGTCTGTCAATGACTGAATGCTGATGTTACACCTTTGGTTGGCCGGCCGACTGTTGGAATTTCCCAATTTTCTCTTTCAAAATGAATTGGCGCCAACAGTTTCTATTACACCATCAGGGTGCCATTTAAAGGCAGTGTTGTAAACTTAGTGCCTTTGTTGCAAGATGTACCGTCTTTTCAGAACCTTTTAGCAACTTTTTTCAAAATAGCACCTAGTGCCAAATCTAGCGACTTTTTGGACAAACCTTTGCTACTTTCTCTAAAAGAGAGTCACCTGTATTGTCCTTGGAGCACGAGGTCCAGCTTTCCCTCCACAGGCACACCTCTCCATGTGTCTCATTCAATTGACCGTACCGCACCTGCATAGACATGCATGAGATCCTAACTTTCCCTTTGAGTGATCATTTTACAAGTAAATATAGCTGAAATCACAGCACAGCTGTTGTTGGAATTGGCTGGGAAGAGACTGCTGCTTAACATATTTGTTCTGTTGTCTGACAACAGAAACAGAATAACATGTAAATGAGAACAGCTTTATTGGGAATTTGGCTGTATTAAATTACTTTATATGTGAGCACAGACAGTAGAAGGGAAATAAAAAACAGATAAAGGGCTGAAACCTCCTGACACTATACAGAATTCAAGTACAACGCAATGATGTCATTAATATGCTAATTAGCATATTATGTCATCTAGCAACATTTAAAGACTTTTCGAGCAGGCTTTTGTTACTTTCCATTGAAAGTAGTTGTTTACAGCGGTTTTCGAAACAGTTTTCAACTACGTTTTGACCTAGTTTTATTTATATTAAATACTACAAGCATAATTCCGTAACACGTTTTCCATCCAAAGCCATCAGTGTGCCACATCCACCAGCTGTCATCAAGTCACTCACTGAAATGCATGTCAGACTGATCACCAATGCATTGATTGTAGAGCCTGACAAACTTATGCACTATATATTTATCAGCCATAAATAAACAGTAACAGTATGATCTGTCTTACATTAAAAAGGCGTTTCTTCCTCATCAGTTTCTTTTTAAACTTATCCAAAACCTTATTGAAATCCAAAGCTCTCACCACTACATGCAAATAACTAATTATGCACTCTGATGTGAAAGGGAGGTTTTCTTCTTGGGACTCACAATTTCCCATTTGGTTTTCCAGCCCTTTAGTATGTATGTGTCAATGGGGGAGAATGATTCATGGTTACAAATTCAAACGATTTGAAGTTATGAAGTGAGCATATGTGCATTAGTTTTTAAAGGCTGGATTAAAACTTCTAATACTTTTGTAAGGTTGACGCTCTTCTCTTTCTTTTACAAAAAGTTTGGGATCTTGATAAAGGAGATGGAGTCAAAGCCAGATTGATGGCTGTTAGGTTTGATGGATTGCTGGATTTGAGGGAGAGAAGGCAGATAAATAGAGATGATACAAGGTGGACTCACTGACATGAGCTTGTGTTTAATGGTTTGATATTGAGTGTGGTGGACGTTAAAAAGACTTTAATAGGCAAAGACCAAGCAGGTGGTTTTGGTATTAAGAAAGAGTAAGGTGGCCTTGCTGCGTGCTGCCAACTTCTCACTCCTTTTCCTTCTCTTTCTTTCTGCCTCTCATCTTTCAACTCCCCACCTTTTGTCCCAAAATCTCCCCACCCCTTCTTCCCCTTCCCATTTTACCTCCCCTTCCTTTTCACTCCGCCACCCTCTATGTTTGTACGCCACTGTAAGGTGACTGTCCTGATGAAATACCCAGAGAGTGAGTCAGAGTCAACCGGTTTAGCATTAAATAACATTCTGTCTAGTGAGTGTCTTTGTCTGTGTGTGTCCACACACAAACACTCACTCACATTGTGCCTTCCTATGAAAGTTTTCTGTATGGTTTAAAAACCTAAAAGACATAGCTGCAGCCTTCCTCACAAACTAACAAAGTGACTCTCAGACTCTTCAAAAAGAAAAAGTGTTTGTTTTTTTTTCACCACCAGATAGATGTGTTACTGTATGCAATTGTCTATGTTGGCCAGTTTGTGTGATAGAAAGTGTCGGTGCACAGTTTTTTTAGTTTACTCTCATTACAGTAGCAGTTCTTGATTTAATCTTACAGACACTACTCTAAAAATCTGAAGCAGAATTGGAACTGGGGTTTTGCAGATCCTCTTAGGTATTATTAGTCCTAAAAGTTGGGAGAAATCAGATCATATCCTCGTCAGTTACACCAAGAAGATTGGATGAAAAAAATATTGTGCTTTTTTAGAAATCCATTTAGAAATCCATGACACCATCTGATTAGCACCAAAAACAAAATCATCTGATAACTCATGCAACACTACCACCCCTCTAAAGTTATAGTTAGTTTTATGGTCTTTTTTTTCTGTGGCAGGGTAATTATTTTAACATAACCTTAGCTGCCAATATAGCATGCAGTATACTGTAAGGCAGCAGAATAGGGGGGTTAAAAGAAAAGAAGCGAATAATGTTTTTAACTCTATCCAATAAAAGAAGTCATTCAAGCTAGAGAAGGACAAGGTTAAGTTAAAAGACAGAATGATATGGAAGATTAGTGTCAGAGGTAGAACTAGACGGGGAGATTGGCAGAAAGTTTATAAAATAGTGTAGTGAGAGAAACTCATCTAGAAGAAGATTCAAGTAAACAGCTCAGAGTCTTTGACCCTTTTGAAACTCTCTCAATAAAAACAATTCAGTCTTTTGCGTAGTGAAGAGTGGCAGTGAGAGAAACAAAGATCCAGAGAACATCCAGCATAAGGGTCAGTTAAACAAAACTGTCCTTCCCTCCATCCATTCATCCATCCACCCACAAGGTTTTTTGTATCTTCATGCAGATCATTTTACACCTTATCTCCATTCTCTTCTGTTTTGTCTTTCCATCTTCTGTTGTTCTTCTTTAAATGTCTGGCCGATTGTCTGTAAATCTGCTACTGTGAGCAATTTTTCCTCAAAATAAAAATAGCTGAGCCCTCTCTGAAACATTCAGTGAAAGAAATGGCAGTGCATTCCATGCTGCTTTGTAATGCTGTCATTTATCACAGCATGCAGACCATTAGTGTGAATCATTTATTGTCTTTGGCCTGCTTGAGATCCCCGAACTCTGGCTAGTGTATATGGAATGAAAGCAAGGTTAAATATTATGCATAGTGACTGAGAGGTAAGCATGCAACAAAAACCGCCTGTGTTTAGTGTGTGAAGCAGCTAAAGCACTTAATAGCTTGATCGTGTGTGTGTGTGTGTGTGTGTGTGTGTGTGTGTGTGTGTGTGTGTACCCCTGTGTGAGCATTAGTTCACTCTAAGAATATGCAGTTAAGGGTTTTTCCTTGTTGTGTACATTTATAAAGTGACAGGAGAGTGGGAGAAGTCAACATATGCATGGCTGACTTCAACCACAAACTCCATTATTACTATGTCATTGTTGCCTTGGAAATTAAGTAATAAGCCCGGTTTACAATGACATGGCACCATCTCCAAAATGGTCTCCCTAACTGCTGAATCACAGGATGTTTTGCAAAATGGCCACCCACACACTTCTGCTTTCGATTGAGACTCTCATTTGATATAATTATTGGTGTTGCTGTTGTGCGTCATTTTCCCATGAGATTAAATTTAGAGATTAGAAAACTTAATACCAGTATGAGCATGTGTAGTTTACCTCCTCAAATTCAAATGCTCACCACAGTTTGTAATGTGAGCTTTTCTCACTGGCTGCTGAAGTTTTCACTATCGCATCGTTAAAGCATCATTTATAAAATCTGTATGTTGTTACTACCAGGAATACTTTATCAACCGTATTTTGTAAAGACAGACATAGTTATTATACCACATAGTAACATAGTTCTTACACTAGACGTCAAAATACACTGAAAATCAAACAAGCAAATGCCTTTCCAAAATTGTGAAAAACTATCTAGATTGCTGAAGATGTCATATGCTCTCTGTTTCACATTATAACCTGTCCTTTAGTAGTCGCTAAGTTTCTTGTCTCTCTTCGTCTCTCTCCTCAGACCTGAAGAAGTCATTTGAACAGGAGCCCCTGGGAAAGGAAGTATCTCTGGAGCAGGAAGTGCTGTTACAGTGTCGCCCTCCAGAGGGCATACCAGCAGCTGAGGTATGTGTCGCATTATCGTCAGCCTCCACCTGAGGTGAATACAAAGTAACATGCAAGATAAAGAAAGAGGATTGCTAGAGCTGAACAAGGAAGTGAATGAGGAGACACGATGAATGAACAGAGGATGTAATAAAAATTAAAAAATTGAACTCATCAAGTGAAAATAACTTGAAAGTGCCACAGAAAAGTCAGTGATCGCAGACACTTTTTGAAATTGCCTGGAACTGTGAATGACAGACAGCAGAACAGAGTGGGTACATGCACTCTTTTACAATCTGCACTCAGTGGTTGAAGGCTGTGCTGATTAAATATGTATCCTGACAAGTTTTGTTAAATAGCTTCTTTTTTTTTTTACAAGTGTTATACCTAAAGCAAAAACTAATAAGACTTAATATCTCATGTCTAAAATAACTGTCAACGCGCATTCCAACAGGGATCATAAAGGCGTGTTTGTCTCATTTTGAAAAATTTTCTAATGTACTTTCAGAAGTAAAGGGCAATCTTTTCAGATTGCGCAACATCGCAATCACAGGGGGAAATCAGCCACAATCCCGTTTTGACTGACAGCTGCTTGAAAGCTGTGCTGTGGTGACACTGATCCAAAAGATCCAAAGTTTAAACTTAGACTTAAATGGCCCACAAGAGTTAGTTTGGGTTGCAGCAAAAGTTACACGAAGAAATCTGAGTGACTGTAGAGGTTTAGCTGATAGTCCTGTGTTATTTTACAGTACATTTCCATTGCTCAGTCTCTTACTGTAGCTGAGATTTGCAGAAAATAATGAGAATAATTAATGAAAATGGATTCCCTGCTTTCCTTCAAAAGGACTGAAAAATACTGCCTTGTTCCTTTTCATTAGCATACACATACATAGCACTGAAAACTGAACTAAAGTGAATACAGTTTCAGTTAAAGAGGATACACAAAAGGGTGATCACAAATGGTTAACTTGACTTTAGGGGAAAATTACACTTGCACATATGAGGTACCTATTATAGTGAGCACATCAGTCTTTCACCATTGAAGCAGTAACTTTACTGCCTTGCTCAAGGACACTTCCGGTCAGAGATTACCATCTACTCTAGTAATCTGAATAGGTGTGGATTTCAAGTATATACAGATGAATACAGGTGTGGTAAACGTATACATACTCACATTATCACTACACACCTTGATGTAAGGTAATATTGTATGCCTCAAGTACATTGTCAGAACATTGACATGTTATTCAGTCATCAAACATGTCACACAGAAAACATCCACTTTGGAATAGCCACACATGTCACTTCCACTCCCTGAGGGCTTTAACTACAGCGAAGAACGTCATTTACAATTCAGATTGTTCGTTACTTTGCTGGTTTTGTCTGGCTGCGTTCCCACCTGAATGGATAAAAAGACATAATTTCATTTAGTTGGTCACTGGGGAAGATCAGCACAGCACTTGGAGAGGGCTGCGCTACCGGATAAGGAGTCTCTGAATCAGGTTTCGCTCCTTGGGGTTTGATAGTCGTTTTCAATTGCGCCTAAGTACACAGCTCCCCTGAGAGAGTGGGGAGAGAAAAAGTGCAGGAGAGGCGGTGAGGGAGGCACTCAGACAGACCAGCATATAAGTGAAGTAGAGGGTGTGGGGGAGGCAGAGATGAAGGTGGGGCAGAAAGAGAATGAGATAGAAGGAGGAGTGGTAGGAAATAACAGAGTGATCTTTACCTGTTTTTTTGCTTTTACAAATTTCCTATTCTTTTTTTGAGGGAAATAAAGCAAATAAATCGGTTAAGTTGTGACATGGAGCCGCAGAAACTTTCAGACCACAAACATGGAGGCTCTTGGACTGCTCATTACTACTCTTGTCTGCTTTCTTACTGTGTTTTATTCTGACACCTGTTTGACCACAACACATTCATGCACAACGGCATACTCATAAACCACATGCGCACACACACAGACGCACTAACACACAGAGCTATTTTTCGAGTCTGTTCAATTTGCCACCTTTTCCATTCCTGTCTCCTGTCATAATGGGATCTCAGGGCAAATGGATTGGTCTGTCTCCCCTGTCTGCTGAAGCTGATTAGAGGGATTTAGGTTTAAAACCTGCTGATGACCTCAGGTTGTAACCCTGACTTTCTTTTTTTATCTCTTCTGACTTTCTATTTCTCATTGCTCTTATCATGCCCATTCTCTTTGTCATTCACATTCTCTATTTCCTCTTTCTTTTGCTTTTTCTTCCACACACACACGCACACACACACACACACACACACACAAAAACAGCTCATGTTGATTGGCAGCTCTCGTTGTTGCTGTCCTTTGACCTCTCTTAAAAACGTTCTAATATTAGCAGTTGCGGTTGCCGTGTCGACCAGTTGACGACTGTTGTAAAGTTGTCAGTGTGATAGGGTTGTTGCCCTGATATGTGATACCCACGTTGGCTGGCATCACGTGGCTATCAGCATGCCACACCAAAGCCTGGACTCTCTAAACACACACACCCAAACACACAGACAATTTACATTCACATTCACGCAGCATCTGTTTACATACACATGCCAACCTATCCACACAGATGTTTTTCCTTACATTTACACAGATACACGTCCAGATACAGCATACACACACACATACACAAATACACGCGCGTGCGCACACGCACACACACGCACACGCATACACACACACACACACGCACACGCATACACACACACGCACACGCATACTAAAGCATGGCAAGAGACACACTAAGGGACAGATTAGCTAGGGATCATTTTAACTGCTCTACAACTGTTAGCCTTGAGAGGCCGGGGTCAAACCAATCCGACATTGCTAAGAAAATGTGTACACGCCTACCAATGGATCATTATTTCAGTCTCCTCTGCCTAAATGTTTTCTTTCTCTCTTTTAATCTAAAGCTGCTGAGAGTCACAATGAGGCATTGTGAAATCCTGAAGAAACATCTAAATCTCTTTAGACTTGGTTAGAAAGCCTTTAAAATCTGATGGAAAGACTATTGCATTCAGCAAGGAGGGTTCAGTAGTTCATCAGGAAAAGGTTTATGGACACGGACAGTGAATTCAGAGAACTTGCAGCAAGTACAGCCCATAGTTCAGTTTCAATGAAAAGCATTCCTAGTTTGATTTAAGTCTAGCTTTTTTGTAAATTTTTTATATTAATGAAGTACTTTTCTGGCCCAAGGACGTCCACACCAGTCAGGATAATGGAATCACTTATCAAAGTTAAGAAACAGCTTTGTAAAATTTAGATCTGAGCAACAGTCCACTTGACTATTTTGCCTACAAAATGTGGTGAGCTGCATGTGACATAGTTAGACAGCAAGCATACTTTTTATCTTGAGTGACCCCAGAGGCCAGACAAAGCCAGTGGACTGCGCATAGCAGGTGGGGTTATGGGGTTATTTGTGTGTGTGAGTGTGTGTGCATGTGTGTTGTGTAACTGTGGGTGTCTGTTGAATATTTGTGTGTGTCCCTGTCTGCGTCTGTCTCTGTGCGTGAGTGATTACCCCAGCTGCAGTGAAATAAACACATCAGTGTGTGGTGACAGGCCCTCCACGTGTCTATCCCTAACACAAACACACACACACACACACACACACACACACACACATAAACACACACAAAGTCAGACAGTAACTGGATATGTGTCTGGAGCCTGGTCAAGTTCCTGTCACATTCTTAACCAATCAATCCGCACCCTAAATTAGTGCAAGTTATTCACTTGGATAATGGCTTATGATCAACCTATATATTATCTGTCTGAGTGTAGTCTCTCACTTCAGAGGATAAATTCTAAGTAAAGTCAGAGACCTACAGTTTTTACAGATTTAATATAATATTTTATATGCACATCACAATAAATTATATTAACATTTCATTCTTATGTGCAACGGGGTGTCATAGGGGGATTGTCCTTCAAATATGAGATTTGGATTCAAGCTGCAAGCTTCATATCAGCCAGAATTTGTCCTGTTTTAAGTGTCCTTGAACAAGACACACATCCAGCTGCCAGCTCGAAGGTTGCTGTTATGTAGCTGACCAGAGCCAGCAATCTAAAAGAGATGTTTAGCTTTAGGCAGCACATACACACCACCGTAACATCCATGATGTACAAACGCGTGTTTGTGTGAGTCCAGGAGTCGCAGTCTCACCTCTTTCTCTCACACACACATAAACACACAAACACACACACACACACACAAATCCACATACACACATATTTGGCCTCTAACTTCTCCTGCTGTGACCATGATGTCATTTTTTGTCAATGACTTTCTGTGTTAACCAATGTGGAATAAATCTGGACATGTGCATTTGTGTAATTACCCGTGTATGTATGTGTGTAATCCTGTGCGTTTTGTGTGTGTGTATGTGTGTGTGTATGGCTGTGTCTCCGTGTGTATGAATGGCTCTTTGTGATGCAAATCATTGCAGACTTTTCTGTCAGAAGGGATCAGTGGTGTGGTGTGGCCAAAACACTAACGACTAACTCACTCTCACACTCATAGAGTATACTGTACACAGACACACACACACACACACACACACACACACACGCACACAGTAAATTTCAGTCCCTGCAGTCACTATTGTTAATGTGTCATATAATGACGTTTACTAACAGAATCTATCTGGAGGTTATAAAATTGGTGCCAGTGGAGTGCCTTAAATGGACATTGAAGGTGACAGTGTGAATTAAACTGCCTGACAAATAAGACATCCTCTCTTTCTGTGTCCAGAGATAGTAGCAGATCTACTGAAATCCTTGAGCTATAAACTGGTTTTAGATCTCACTGGAGCTAATTGCTCCCCTGTGCCTCATAAACTTATATATTAAATGCTATAAGATAAACTATTTGCAAGTTCTGGATACGTCCGAAACGTGTGAAACAACGTGTTTAGCCAGATGATACTTCCAATTTTTGTATCAAAAGCTCTGTCAGATGATTTAAGGCTGAAAGATTTCAAGTTTATATGATTTATTTTTACTTTATCAAGTGAAATAAATATCTACAAAGCTCATAGACATTATGAATGGCATTTTTCAGACTTGTATATTTCTGAATAAGAAGAATTGAATGGCCATGTAGGGATAGAAAAGGTCTATAGATAGAATTTGTAATATCAAATAAAGCATGAGATCTTTCCTTAGCTTTACAAAATGTTGTGACCACAGTGCCAGAAGGATTAAAGTCATTTTCATCCTGGCCCTTCCTTAGAGAAACACACGTGAGTGTATAGCATGTGTACCTGTGTGATTATGTTTGTGTGTGTATCTGTATATGTGTGCGTGTTTCTGTGCACAAAAACAATTTATGTAATGCTGCTTCCCCAATAGATCCTTACCTTAATCCTCTTTGAGCTAGAATAGTAAGCCCCACGGCTCATCTCCCATCACATTTTACCTTTATCCTCAACCTCTGTCAGAAATCATCATCGTAATCCACAGATTAGTCGGAAATCTCTTTTTTATTCCTACTGCCTAGGTGAATTATTGAAATGTGTTAAGATTATTAAAACGCTGTTGCGATGGTCTATCACTGCAGTGTAATTTACAAAATGGGACAGATGAGGAAAGGCAGCTTTTGTGTTGTTTTGGTAGTAAATGTATTGTGGTTGCATATTGGTGATGTACAGAGGGATTATGATCATTATCTAATGATGTGTGTACATGGACACATGAATGGACACACACATAAACATACATACAGTATGCTTCATCTCCTGGAGTCCTTCGCTTCTTGTAATGGATAGCAGCAGAGTCTTTTATACCCACTTTGTATTTACAAAAAGTTAGTGTAACACTTCTATAGACACACAAGGAGAGGTAAATATACATATATATACACACACACACACACACACACACACACACACACACACACACACACACACACACACACACACAGACACATCCAGTGTAAGATGTGATTTCAGGAGCCTCTGGAGGCCGTTCATCCAGTGATAATCCATGTCAGTAAATTCAGGCATTAGTCAGATCCCACTCCAAAGGCAGGAGACTGTGCAAACCTGCATCAGAAATGTGAATTTTCCATTGCATATCCTCAGCAGCAGCTATCAGACTTCTCTCTCTCTCTGTCTCTCTCTGTCTCTCTTTCTGTGTGTGTGTGTGTGTGTGTGTGTGTGTGTGTGTCTGTCTGTCTGTCTGTCTGTCTGTCTGTCTGTCTGTCTGTCTGTCTGTCTGTCTGTCTGTCTGTCTGTCTGTCTGTCTGTCTGTCTGTCTGTCTGTCTGTCTGTCTGTGTGTATGTGAGAGAATGTGTCTTTATACATTCATAAAATCAGTGTATCTCTTGCTCATTTTCTCAGTTCAGTTCCATTCGGTTCCAGTCGCTGGTTCTGTCTAGACTGAGAGACTCAAATATACTTTGTTTGCAAAATATTTGCACAAAAAAAATCATTATTTCTTTCTTTCTTTATGCCTTTCTTCCTTTTTTCATATAATGCTGTTTTCAGAGTGCATGTATTGTTTGCAGATTATATCTGGAACTCTTTTGAAAAAGACACTAAATTCAAATGTTTATCTTTGCTTTCTCACAGAAAGACAAGAGTTTTGCTATTTCAGCCCTCACAGTTACTGTAACTGCAAGCACTTACAGTACATTCGGCCATCATCTAGGCCATTTAAGGAAACTATCCATCAAGATTCAAAGAGGAAAGCATCTAATTGTGTATGGTTGCCCAGTGTTTTGTTTCTAAACTGATTACTCAACCTGCATTATTTCCTTCCCTCATCAGGGAGGACAGGAGTTATACAGGTCGGTGATCATATGTAGTTTTTGTTTTCTGTGGTTTTAAGTTTTTAGTTATTTTGAAATTAGGACTTAATTCTTTGTGTGTGCAGTATGTAGAGGGTTGAGTGGGTGCTTGACTTAGAAGTATGAGGGTAGGAGATAATGAAGGTGTTTCCCTCCACACCTCCCAAATTAGGAGAACCTACTCTCTGCCCTTTCATTACCTAAAACTATAGGATGGTCAGCCTTTGCAAATAACCCTTTTTTAATGTCTTCTTGACAGTCATGGGGAGATTTGCTGGTGTTGAAATTCTGACCCTTTACTAATTTTTTTTTTAAATTAATGCTTATTTGTTGACTGTTTTCTCTCATTTTGAGTCCATTTCTTTGTCTGTCTTTTTAATTGTTCTCACGCCTCTCTGTTGACTGTTGACTCTCGCTCTCTCTCTTTTTTCACTCTGTCTCTCTCTGTCACTATTGTGGTCTCTCTGTCCTACTCACGCCCCCTGTCTTTCTTCACATTGTTCTGAGACAAAGCTGTGGATTGATGGTGACATGACAGTGTAGAGTGTACTGCATTGTCACGGAGCTACCCGTGCTGCCCTCGGCAGTCCTGACAGTGTTGTCATGGATGAATGGACACTGTTTTGGCACAGGGTGCGACAGTGTCAAAAAACAAAACTCTGTTCTGTTCTGTCAAGCTTTATAAGTTGTTAGACTTTGTAAGTATTTTAAGACCACAAAAAACTTTGAAATTCGAAAAGTTGTGCACATGAGCCTGTAACATTAAAGGTTTCACTGTATTTCCATATATAATATTATAATACAAAGAACATTTTAGAAACTTATTTATAAAACAATTTAGAACTTTGAAATCATTCTTAGTCCTACTGCCGGCAAGAGTTGTAATATAATTTTATATTCTTAACTACTAGAGCAATTGGGACAGTAAATTCCTCATTTGGGACCAAGACCGAAAAAGTTTAATAAGTCAGGCCTTTGAATAATTGCTACCAATTAATTGCTTTTCACTTACATCACTATTCAGTTAAGTAGTCTTCAGTGAGTTGATCGTTGATCAAAGGGAGTCATTGTCAGTGCAATTAATAGTTTCATAAATTTGACTGTGTTGATAACAGAAATTTATCAGATGATGATGGTGTCATCTTTGTTGAGCAGAGAATATGTTTGTAATGATATGTGATCCTCTACTGACTGATTGTAAAACCCATCTTTCCATGATGCAGTCCTCCATACAACACTGTGTAAAATGTGTTTGGGGGTGTGAAATCAAATATGACTACATTTTTCCTGAGCTGTGTTAACCACAATATTGCTTACACCCTGGAATTTTTTTGAAACATTAGCTTATCACTCTGCCAAGAAGCACTTGGTGCTATTGATGCTTTGCTGATTACAGAGGCATAATTCTTTCAAAGGTAGATGGCTGCATAGACTACTTAAGTGTGACCTGGCAGAGGCCGATGTACAGCACTTAGAAATAAGATGCTCCTGTAGTTCTTTAGGGAACCATAAAGAGAGATTATCTGCTCATGGTGGTGTCTGCTTCTCTCTTTTTGTAGTTAAAAACTGTAAAATCACTGATGCAGTTTGTCCAGCTATGCCAAATTGTGTTTTCAAAGTTGTGGTATTGGCCAGTGCAGGTTAATTATTCTCTTGAAAAAGGTCTTTTTCAATGACTGACCACATTCAGCTTTTTATAGTCAAATATTATCTACATTTTTTAATAAAAAAACTTTTCAAACATTTACATGTAGGCAAAAGGAAATGCCAGCAGGTTGGAAGCCTGTGTACAGTCGTTTGTCCAGCTCACCCACCAACAAGAAGTACTCTGCAGAAACCCAATTTGTGATTGATTATTCCTATAATATCTGCAGAAGGTAGGCGACCAACATTCATAGTTAAAGTATGGGAAAGATAATTTTCATGGTTTAAATATTTTAAAAGCCAACACTTATTGCCGAACTAAGAATAGAAATTACCTCAGATCTCTGGTGTCAAAGTCAAATGTGTGCACACCCTTTCATTACCTCAACCTCTTTACCCTTACGACATAAAACTTCCTGCATTTGAACTAAAATTTGGTATTGGCCATAAATCATGTGCTGCAGAATTTCCCAATCTGAATGTAATTGAAAGAGGCTGTTATTTAAAAATAAAAATAAAACTCCCCAGCAGATGTACCTCTTCATGTTTTTTGAGGGTCCATTTTGTTGTTTGTTTTAAATGTTTATACTTTACCCGTTACAGCCTTCAACAAAATGTAACACTAACAAACAGGGAGGTCCTCCAATAGTTCAGCTGACCCAGCTAATAAAGCAAAGCTGATTTTGTTATTGGTTGGTTTTAATAACACTGGAGAGTTGGAGAGTCAATTAAAAAGGATTAGAATGCCCCCAATCAGCTCAGAGCCTCTTCATGCTTTAATGATTATGGAGTGCCATCAGCACTCCTACACTGTGCAGTGAATCAGTTTTGACATGCACAAACACACGTTAAAACAAACATGCATAAATACCTGCACACATACACAACTTTGTTATAAAAGTACTGAAAGGGTTAGCCTCCCACTAGAAACAGAAATATTTACTGTACATACATGCATGCATTTAGATACACATTTTATTTTTATAATGTCCCCAAAAGCTGCTGTCTTTTTTTAATTTAATAGGTTTTATTAAATTAATTTTTGCAATAAAACCTTGGGAAAAACAATTTTTAAAAAAATAAGGAATACTTTGTCCTTAAAGAATAATAAATAAGGAATCATGCATAGTCAGTTTGTTTTCATTCCGACCTTGGACCTCTAAAAGTGGAACTGATGTATATATTTGCTTGACCATTAAAAATAGAAAAGAGGCACTCCTTGTTAGAAATCCACCTCTGATTCAGTTAATGTAACATCCAACTGTATACTGTAATTACAGTAAATGCACAATAAATGTCTGCATGGGAAAAAATGAAGCAAAATTAAGTAAGGTTGAATAGGTGGATGGCGCGACTTGCCAGAAAAGCATTCATTCAAAGATGAGTCAGACATTACAGTTGTTAATGGGTCATAATGCTGAAACGCTTAAATGCTCTGCAGCAGACTGTGTCCTGTGGTTTCCTTTGCACACTCTTCCATTGCTCTCATTTTACCCCTACTGTTGCTTTCTTCTTTTTTTTTTCCTCCTTGTCTCTGCCTCTTTGCCTCTCTCTCTCACTTTCACCCTTCTTTCCCTCCTCCTCTGTCTGTATTCTGTTGTTGCCATTAGTGATGTTAAAGTGCTTATAGAACTGGAGGGTTCGGCAGGAAAGGCAAAATACATCACTGTCCAGAGAAATAAAGAAAGCAACAGAGACACAGATACAGAGCGCTTCAACACTTTTACCACATTGACCCATAACCACTCATAGGGCTGTTCTTTAATTTAACAACCTGTCAGTCATTTCAACGCTGGCTCAAAGCAATCATCAAAGTCAGTTAGGAAACAGACTGCCTTTTAAAGACTTAAGGAAACTCAAAAATAATAACTATTAATACTAATATTATTTTTATTGTTATTTTTACTTGTAGCAGGGGTGTAGTAGTGGTAGGTAAATGGATAGTAAATGAAGTAGATGTAAAAGTAGTTGCCAAAATTGTATCAGTATTCTGAAATGTGGAGTTAATGATGATGCACTTCTGTTTTTTGTACGTTCAAATAATTGCTGTGATTATGAATTAGAATCAAGGACTCGAATACATGGTAAAAAATATCTATAGCTATATATTATGCTCAAATAAATAAAGTAATAAATCAACAATTTGACAGTTTTGTGTTAGCATATTCTGATAGCTTGCATCAGTGTCACAAGATTTTGTCTAGCTCTCAATAAGCATGTGTGCACTACAAAAAAAAGGCCTGCAGAACAAATATTGCCTTGTGACCTTCCAGGCTTGCAGATTACACAAGAACAGAAAGTGCAGCATTCTATATTAGAACAGAGGAGAGAGCAAGTTTATTCTTTTAATTTCCTAACTTTCAGTTCCCCTATCACAAGTAGAAAGTGTTTCCCTTTTGAACTTTTCCCCGCTGATATTTGAGGTGTTGATTCTGATTCCAGCTGTTACTAGGTCAGCGTCTGTTTGGGGAAATGTTTTCCCGACGTGTCTGAGCTGTTGAGTGGATTTGGATGTTTTTCGTCTTGCCTTTTCCTCGAATGATTTGAACTCAGGGTCTCATTTCAACTTTCCGTCCCCTAACACTCACCCCAAACTGTCATGTCTGTATTTTTTTCCTCTCCTCTCAGATACCACTGCTGCTGTCACAGTCTCCATACATTTTCATCCTCAGAGCTCTAAGTGGTTTTGTATTTACTCAGTTTGTTCGTTCATTTATATTTTTTCTTCTAATTCTAATTTCTTGTTAATCTTGTTTATCGTCATCAGTTTTTGGTTCTCAAATTTAGTAAACAATGACTTGTGTATATATTTTTGGTTATGAGGAAAAACATGATTTTATAATTTCTATTTTTTTTTTGCAAATGATTATTTTCTAAGGCATTCCTTTTATCTTTCACCGACTAATCACTGATGAAAATAAATAATTACAAGCAGAGCAAGCTTGAACGTAGCACTAAAATGACATACCAGTGAAAAAGTCAAATTTCACACGAGGAAATTTGTACATGAGGAGGTCACCATAGTCCCACCACTAACACAGCTGGGGAATGGCTTTCTCCCTGAGCTCCAGGTGCCAACTCATCTACCTTCCTTTGCCTGGTTGTCTCCATGCCACCCTGCTCTCTCACTCCAAAGCCCTTTGCTTACCTGCTTGTCTCTGACCCGAGTTTACCAATTCATATTATCAAGCCTCAGGCATCCTATTAGGTATAAAATCAGTGATCTGTAATGGAATGTGTTTTAAAGCCCAGAATCTTCCCAGCTCCTTCTCCTTAGCTAATTGATGATGTTGCATCATTTTTTTGTTCGAAAGTCTTAAGCTTCGGGTAGAGAAATAATTTCAGGATAATGTCAGTCTGTAGTTAAGTGGCACCTGTAGTTTTTTTTTACAGTAACTGAAATTGCACTATTTATTTTACTTGTTTTAATATAAAAATTGTCCTAAAATGTGATTATTGAAACAAACATTGGACTATAGTGAAATGTTGGACTGTATATATTTTAGAATCAAAGTGATCAGAGGGTAATTACGCTTAAGCCGAATGCATTTAGCTCACCTTTAAACATCCTTCCTAGCAATCTTTATTTCCCCACATACTTTTTAAACCATGTATTGCTAAGCCGCTTTAACCAAAATCCCGCTTGCTGGCTGCATTTTATTTTTCACCCGGCAATGTTATTTTATTGAACTGTCTGTCAGGACATTGTTGAAGTTATTGGGGCTTAAGTAAATTCAATATCACAACTCTCTGTTAATGATGTCTCCTCTGCCCTTGGCTTTCAGTTTGCTTTTCCAAAAGTCAAGCCTTCCTGCTTTGCTTTGTCTTATGTGCTCTCTTTCATGCTTTTGAATATCCGCTTCCAAGCCTCTGGCTTCCTTCTCTGCATGCGTCACTTTTTGTACATATCTTCTTCTCATTTACTCATCATTCACCTGCACCATGTCTCAAAAGTGCAGCCCATCTATCAGTCCTCCATAGTGGTAGTCCATCTATGTACTAGATGTAATGCCCCGGTACTTTGATGCTAAAGATGGGCTGGGAAAGGTAGCAGTAAATGAAGTTACTGGTGGATTTTTCTTTCTCTCTCTCTGTCACTCATACACACAGACACACACACGTAATGTTTTGACGAAAGGATTCTGGGATAAAATATTACCCTCACCAACCTTCTCCTGTCCTTTGCTAATTTTCTTTCTCTTCCCCTTCCCTGTCTCCCCCAGCATTCTTCACATTACTTCTACTTTCCTTTTCTTGTTTTCCCTAGTGTTGGGCCTAATGGATTACCTCAGTATATCTCCCCCATCTAGTCTCTTCACTCCCTTTTCTCTCCATTCAGCATCTCAGTCTCTTTCTGCTCCCCCTCCATCCGTCTTTCCCTAATTATTGACATAGTATGGAAATTCCAAATCGCTCTGTCTCTCCCTCAGTCTCCCTTACCTCCTTATTACCTTTTCATTTGCCCTTTTCATTCCTCTCTCTCTTTCCCCCTCTACAAGTTCCCTCTCTCACATCCTCTCCCTGTTTGTTGACATTGCCGGGTTAGCTTTAATGGATCACCCACAGATAACTGCTCCTGGCCTGCACTCCCTGTTTCCTCATCCTCCCCCACCATAATCACTGCCTCCCTAACTCTCTATCTTTCCCCTCTCTCCCTCTCCCTCTTTCGCCGTTGCCTTGGAAATACCTTTTCTCTATCCGACCCTCTCTTGAGATTGTTCCTCATCCATCTTTCCCTCCCTCAGTCTTTCTCCACTCTTCAATGTTGACATGAGAGGGGGAGTCTAATAGATTACTGTGAAGCATCTGCACCTGTGTTAAATCTCAAGAGGTAACACCAATTGCGTGTGTGTGTTGGTACATGTGTGCACCCTAGAGAAGCCAATGCAGGCTTTCCTTTCAGCGCATCTGCGACCTCTTTTATTGCAGAGCAACTTCCTTGTTTTGGCTCTCCTTTACTGTCTTTCTCCTCTCCTCTCCTCTTCCTCATTTCACCTGCCTCCACTTTTTTTCTCTTTTTTTTGTTTTGTCTTCTTCTTTCTATGATTTATAAGCTTACATGGCATAAAGGGAACCATTAACTCCGTGGCTTTATTTGAGTTTACAGGGATGTATTGTAGTAACCAATTACTTTAGTTTTTACAAACCACATGAGCTGAATCTTGCAAAACACCTGGTGCGCTATGATATAATGCAAAGACATGATATTTAGAGTCACATTCACAAGCACAAATCCCAGCTGTGTAAAATAATATTGATGTATCATATGTGCATGCCATGCATCATTCAGTGGAAATGTACCTAGGTGCAGTGGAGTAGTAGGTTATAAATAGGCCTCTCTAGGCCTGTCCCAGTCCAACTAGGTGTCCTCCTGTGTCCCAGTTCTGTCTGTGTGGGACACCTTGGAGAGCACGCTGCTATTCCTCACACTCTGCTGCACATTGGGGATTCTTTCTCTTATGCTGTATGTGTCTCTTCCTCAATGCCAAACTACATTTAATTCCTAGTGGTACGACTCTTTTAAGAACATACACTAAGTCCTACTTCTTCTTAAGACCTTAGAGAGTTCTCTGCGCCAGCTCACACATTTAATTTTTCTTCTGTTTTTTATCGTTCAGTTCACTAGACTATACATGGTATATATGTATATTTTTCTTTTTAACTTTGTAATATCAAGATAGTGGGTACTCCTTTTACTTTCTATTCTCTTCTATAAACAAAATGTCAGGTCTGTTCAAAAGACATAAGATGGCAGAAGTGAAAAACATGAATTTTTACAAACAAATTGCCTGTCAAAATAAATTACTCATAGCCTGTCTCAGATGGGAAGTATAGTATAATCTTCAAAGTAACCCTAAGGGTAAACCTGTTAGCAACCATTCTTTATAAATTTTCTTTTTAATTAACACTTGTTCTGTATGTGTCTTTGCTTCTAGTTTAGATTAAATTAGATTAAATGTGTTCTCAATATATTTCTGGAAATATAACTTTAATGACAACTCTCAAACAGCTGAAATAATCCACTTAAACTCCACACTGCTTTTTATTAAAGGTGTCTTTTAGAACATCAGTGTGGGATGATTTGTCGATGGTGACCCAGTTATGTCACTGTGGTTAATTGGGTCTTTATATGACTTGCCTGGATCTAGTTAATTAAGCTGTCAGAGGCTCTGAAATCCCATGGTGGCATACATGCACATAGGCACTGACACACTGACATACACGCACACGCACACACACACTTCACACTTCAACCACCCACATCCTTTATATATGTGTGCACATACACAGTGACCTTATTGTAACCTGCACAATCTGCCCAGTCTGCCCAGTCCTGGCATGTATTGTATTGTATTGGTGTTGGTGGCTGTAGTAAATTCCCCACAGTAGCTGTGGACAGCAGGATTGTCCTAATAACCTCCCAAGTGGAGCGAAGATGCAGACAGAAACACCCGGACATATGGCCAATTAAGATAGGGATGTGAAATGGCACAGATATACTGTAGGTGAATGAAAATCATACTTCACACAATTAATGTAATTAAGTGGCAAGGTTATTGTTATTAACTGTTCCTGACTACTGCATGGACATGGACACTTTATTTTAAAAACAGGCTAGAAATTAATTAGTTTCTTGGGGCTATATTTGATATTTTTTTGGCTTCTTCTGTCTTATTTTATCCACCTGTCTCTTTGCATAATATCTCCGTTTTTTGTCTGCTCATGTCTGTCTTCCTGACTTTTAACTGAGAGACAGCCTCTTGTCTAGTTTGTTTGCTCCCTTATTATATCCATAAATCATGTTTTAAGTTTTTTGATGGCAACTCACATTGAGACTGTTTATCCCTGCCTTTTCGTGTTAGCTGTTCCTGCTCAGTTCTTAAACATCTGAGGTGAACTTCCTTCAGAGATGTAACCCCTGAAACTATGTGTGAACTTGTGAACATGTTGCATCTAATTGATTTTGGAGGTAGAAAAATAGACAGTATGTCTTTGTTTGTATTCTATAGATGCTAACAAGTGAAAAAGAATAAAAAGCGAAGTTAGTATAAAAAATGAAGATGGATTTTGTTTGTGTCAAGGTAAGGGATGACATATCAGGAGAGCTCAGATAAAGGAAGAGGGTGTCGCTGTACTAGCGGAACAATTAATCCGGAGATTTTGTTGGCACTAAAAAGTAGCCATTTGTATTTGTTAGAGCTTCAAATCGGTAGGTATAGAGGTACCAAGAAGTGAAGTGAAAAAGAGAAGAGCCAAGGCAGTGTGGAGGAAGGAGAATGAACATAAACACACAACACACACACACAATCGGCTCACTGCAAATCTTTTGCTTGAACTTGTTTTTTTCCAAATCAATGGTTGCTACTTTTACACTTACACATTACAGTAGTTAGGTAGTAATGTTATAAAACGTACACTTTACCATTCAAGTGAATTGGAAAGTGGTCAGACTTTTGGACCCCACTGTATACTATATATCAGGCTGATAGTGGCTGATAGTGTACTTAAATCTGTGGAATAGGCTACATTGGTGGCTGAAGTTCTTGGTAAGCAACCATCACCACCACCTGCTCCCGGCAAGAAACCCCATTCAGCAGCATAGAAAACTTATATAGCACCTTTAATAGAATTGAACAAATTTGATGTGACCAGCTGCCACATTCTCTTATTCTGTATATATATGAATACCATCAGGATGTGTTCCCAATGAGACAAGCATGAGTATGAAAGTGCATTTTCAGCTGCTAACTTGCAAAGCAAAGCAAAAAGTGTTTCAGATGTCTTTGCAGACCTACATTTTTTTACCACTCTGTCTAGGTAATAAATGCATGTAGGATAGTTTATGCATTTAGTTTGAGTTAGCTATTGTACTTAGGCTGCTCTGGATTTTTTTTTTTTTTTTTTTTTTTGGGGGGCAGGTTACAGAAGTGCCATACCATCAAAACACACCAGGATTACCATAAACAACAATTACCCCTACATATCTGTTTACACTTGAGAACGGTTGATGACTATTTCAATCCTTTATACTAATGACTGGATTAAAAATAAAAACGCTCCTAAACCACAATGATCTTTGATTTGGTTTGATTATAGGCAGTCAGATTGATATTGTTTTAGAGACGTTTGGACCTGGGCACATGTTTTGGACAGCAGGGCAAAGTAGCTTCCACGCCGTAGTCACGTGGGTCCATTTGGTCTGCCCCTGTATTCACAGCGACCACCATGAATGAGGAATAAATCGACACTTCCTGGTTTACTATAGTCAGTTCATTTGATACATTTAGACACTGATTTAAATTTAAGTGCTACATTTATTTGATGCTGAGGGAAGCAATTTAAGACAAATTGTTTTTGTTTGTTTTTTTTTCTCCATGATGGTTACCCTCCTGTAATTGACTGAAAGAACAGAGTCCTTTTGTTCATCTTATCCCAATGAGCTAATTGTTTTGTCTAATATCAACGGCATACATTCACTAACACACTCACACTCACACACATAATCTACTGCGCTGTTGGATTAAATTTCTATTAGCTCTCCTCGATTGAGTTTGAAGATTGTTGATTAGCCAGTAATGGCCTTTGTTACTGCACTAATGAATAGCTTGATTACTATTCTACTTAGCTACACATCAGGAGGTGTGTGTGTGTGTGTGTGTGTGTGTGTGTGTGTGTGTGTGTGTGTGTGTGTGTGTGTGTGTGTGTGTGTGTGTGTGTGTGTGTGTGTGTGGCATCTGGTGGTATTATTGTCTGATAAACACATACAGACAGTTATTGCCAATTGTCTGGGTTTGTGTCAAGAAAGCTGATGGCAACAGAAGAGAAAGATAGATGGTCTACTCTGCCAACACTCATCTTTCATTTTCTCTCTCTTCTCTCCCTTACTCTGTCTGTGACTAGGCCCCTCAATATGTTTTCTCCCACCTGCTCTGTTTCTCAGGCCTACTGTCACTTGACCATTGTCTTTTTTGTAATTCCTGTATCTCATAAACCTTTTTTTCTTCCTCTTACCCTCTCTCATCTGCACTCTCTCTTTCTGTTTGTTTCTTGCCTTCCTGCTTTAATGTCCTCCTTCTCTCTTTTCTGCTGACTGGACTGACCGGGCTCTTGAGAACTGGGTTGGCTTGTTTCATTTTGTGCATGTGTGGGTTGCTTTGTTAATATGTCTGTGTGAGCATTAGTGCTTGTGTGATAACGGAAACAAGCATAACAGTTACAGGGATGGCTCTCTAGATGCCAGTCAGAGTGAATAATAATGAGTGTGGCACATCTGGCAGTGGTGTATCAATGTGTATATGTATGTGTACCGGTAGAATGGCGGGGGGGGGGGTGTTTAGGAGGATGTAATGACTGGGAGAGACAGCGGGACAGTTTTTAAACTGGAATTATGCTTCTCCGGAAATACATGTAAACGTCTCTGCGAACCTACACATAGAAGGGTGTTACAGGTAACCGTAGTTTTTGCAGAATGTTACTAATGCATCGCACCGAGCTGCACGTCAAGCAAGTAGATTGGTTGATTCAGCTCTGGGTGGCAGGCAGGTTCATACAACTTGTACGTATAGGTATTTAAAAAAACAATCACACAAAAACATCTCTGAATGACCCCTGTACACGTTCACCTAAGGCAGCACAGAGAAGCACAATCCCAGTTTTAGTGTTGGACTCTGGGTGTGAGGTTAAAATTGTTTTACTTCTCATCCAGCGTTTATGACACTGAAATTCCACACTGAATTTAATTTATGTGAGTGATTAGCACAAACAGTGGATTCACTCACGGCAGTGATGTAAATCCAAGCATAGTGTTTGCAAAGTTCAACTTTGATGTACGTTGACACGGGAATTCAGAGCAACAGTTACAAAGTACCATCCAAGATGAAAGAAGCTCTAGTCTTAGCGAATTCACTTTGATACACTAATACTTTGATTTAAAAAGAAGCTTTTGTTGTCCCTACAATATCGGCTTTTGTAATTAAATATCCACTTGTACTAAATAAAACATGAATTATGTTTTTTATGGTTGTGTTTAGACACTCAAAGCACTCTTTCAAAGTTAGGTAAATATCGGTCTTGGTTAAATATTGAAAAAGTAAAATATTACCTGAAGCACGAGACACAATGTTTCGTACTTAATTAACATTTATCTAAAATCATGGTCTTTCCCAAACATTAACCAAAGCACTTTTTTGCCTAAATCTACAGGCAGCAATTATGTTCCCTAAAACATATTTATCAAAACAAAATAGTAAATCAAGGTAATTTCTCAGAGGCATGGCGGCATAGGTAGACATTAGATTGCAGAGGAGAAAGCTTAACACTTGGATGTTGATGTGCAGTCTTTTTATTGTTAGTTAGAAGAATCAGCACTTCAGCACATCTTGCCTTCATCACACTAATTCTTCAGGATGATTAAAAGAAAGAATCCAAATTTATTCATAAGATTTAAAAACAACACTGATTGCATTGGCACTATGAATGTGCAGCTTTGCCTACTTTACTTAAAAAAATAAAAAGTAAAAATTGCACAGCAAAGGCCCTGCAGTCACATGATACAAAGCCAACTTTGCTTGCTCCGACTCTCTGTCCTTGTCTGTCTTGATTGTCTCCTCACTGTCTCTCTCCTCTGATGTCCACCACCTTGGTCTGAAATGAAGTGACAAAGCTCGTGGGATGGTGGTGGGGGGTTAGGGATTAATAAAACAAGGACGGACAGATGACACACACTCAGTCCCTGCCCACACAAAGGTAGAGTAATCACTATGAGAGCTCTTTAACTCACTCATCTGTGGTCTTATAGGGATCTAGATAATATAGCTAATCACGGGGATAATCCTCGGTGACTAACATATTCACACTTCAGTGATTCAGAGGCACACACACACGGACTCACACACACACATACGGCTTGATTTCCCTATATGTCTTTGATTGCAGAATCAGTTTTTATTGTAACTAGTCTATTTTGCGTTTTGTCATACTCTTAGTGTGTGTCTGTGTGTTTGTGCCCGCTGCTGCTTTGAAAAATTAATGTTGTGATTCAGTGGCAGATTCTGTCCATAGACCCTGTATCTCTGCGTCGTTATCAACTCCCATAAGAGACTCTTTGTAGTGGCTCCTCAAAGCATGCCATATTTTAGCATTTGTCATAGATATTCTTTGCTTTGTTATCTCACTTCTTGGTCTGTGGTCTGCCTTTTGTTTTGCTTTTGCAAGATTTATACTGTTTCTCTTTGTAACACAGTGTGACTATGATGTTCCTGCTCTCAGTAGCAGATATGCGGCATAGCTTTGCGTTTCAAAACATTTTGTGCTGCTCTCCAGTGCGACAAAAGGGGGTATATATCTCTATATCTTGGCCTACTTTTATCTTGCACAGTATGTGACCAAGCCTTTGTTCCACTGCCAAAGAAAGATGCATATCTCAATAGATTGTGCAATACATTACACTTTTTGCTGCCTTGATTTTGCACAGCATGAGATGGGACATTTGTCCTTAAGTTGTGACTAAGAGAACATACAGAAGTATTTACATATTTGAATTTATCAATCCTCACTACACATAGTGTGTATTGCAATATCCAAACACTACAAGCAAGGGCATAATTAAGAACTGAAGAAACACAGATCTGCCTTTATTTTGTATTCAGGGGCACAAGGTTTGAAATATACTTGTAGCCAAATTAATGTCTCGGTCACTGTGTAAAGCAGAAAGAAAACATGAATAAACTGACCTTATCTCTTTGAAGAGAAAGACATTTGATTTATTTGTCTGAAGAAAAAAAATTGTCTCTTCTTGAACCTTTTTTAAAAGCCTGTTACAGTTGAAATGGAGGGCAAGGCAACATCTTGTATGTGCATGTGAAAGTACAGTATGTGTACTGTGTGTTTATTTGTGTTTGTGTGTATGTTTGTGTGTGATCTTCTACTGCAAGCATTGGAAGTATCTTCACACAGGCATGTATAATGATATTATTTCATATCTACACCATGACAATAAACCAATGGCTTGTGTGTGTGTGTGTGTGTGTGTGTGTGTGTGTGTGTGTGTGTGTGTGTGTGTGTGTGTGTGTGTGTGTGTTTGTTTAGTGGTGTGCAGGCAATGCCAGAGAGACAGGTGATGTGGGGGGCGAGAGTTAAAATAACAAATACACATTCTCCCCTGGGGTTAGCTTGATCCAATCAGCCACCCTCCACCATTCACACACAGACACACACAATTACACACTTACACCAGCTGTGGCTAATGATGCGGTGGCAGTGGTAGTATAGCCACCACATGTGGTCTCTTTGTCCGAGCGCGGCAGAGCACACATCAGTCTCACATGCTTGAACCTTCAGGCATCATCAAAGATTGCAGCTATTTTCAGTGCATCATCACACAAGAGTTCACAACTTATATTAATAAGCTGCCAGTAAAGGTCTGCATTAGCATGATTATATTTTGCTAGGAAATAATCTGATCTGATATTTTTTGTGCAACATTCACTAGGCTCACCACACAAGAAGGACTGATTGGTGAACTGATTGCTTGAAAAAACGATTACTTAAAAACATAATCCCTACAATGTAAGTCACTTTAGATGAACTGCAATTGGTTGCATGTGTTTTTCCTTTTTGTGAGGACATTTAATCTATTGTTTGAATGGTATAACAGTAATTTGTTAAATTATTGATGTGACAAAGTTGATTTCACTGATAGGGTGTGTCATTAGACAAAAAGACATTTGGTTAGGTTCCAGTGGAAAATAACAAATATTTGCTCTTCACATTGCCTGTGCTACTTTTCAACACAGGGACACAACCATTTTCGGTGTATGCTGCTTGTTTTAGCAGCAGCAGTAGAAATTGTCAGAGTAAGCACATTGCACAAGTCAGAAGGTTCCCCGGGTTAATTGGAAATTGACCTCAAATTACTTTCTAAAAGAAGGTAGACTTGTTTGTCCCTTTGCTGTTATTGACTGACAGTAAGTAAATTTACTCATTTCCATTTCCATCTACTCATTTGGCAGACGCTTTTATCCAAAGCGACTTGCAAGTGAGGGACAACACGAAAGCTTCAGTATAGTAGACCTTGAAGTAAATACTAAGTACTAAATATGTTCAATAAGACAAAGTGCAAAAAGATTAGGGAAAGAAGTGCCCCGAAAGTGCACAGTAAGTTGTGGTTAGGAATGTTAGGGTGTTAAGAGAGGTGTTAGGTGCACTCAAAAGAGATGAGTCTTCAACGCAGTCTTGAAGATAGAGAGGGATGCCCCTGCCCCCGATTACATTTGGTAGCTCCTTCCACCATCGGGGAACCACAAACAAGAACAGTCTGGACTGGGATTGTCTTGTGTGCAAGGATGGCAATGCCAGACAACGTTCCTTCGAGGAACGCAGTGCCTGAGAAGGAGCAAATAATCCTGTATGATTGAGTTCAAGTAGATGGATGCAGACCGTGAAGTCACTCTGTAGGCAAGCATTAGTGACATGTGCCCTTTTAAGCTGATCAAAACCCAGACGCCGCTTCATTCTGGACCATGTGTAAGGCTAAATGTACATGTAAATGAAAATTTTAGTAAGTAAATTGTGTTTTAAGGAAGGAAAAACTAAGAAGGAATGTAAGTGGTTGAATTTTAAGTGGTAAAAGTTAAGTATAAAAAGATTAGAATACTGTACAGATTGTAATCAGAGAATAGATGTCTGGATGGATGAATGGACAGAAGGGTGGATTGGTGCATGAATACTGTTGATACACATTTATGTCTATGATATTTAATGATCCTGGTATTATGTCACAACTTCTCTTTGGGTTAATTTTTCAATTTCTCGTAAGTGTCCTGATTCTCTTCTGTCACTATTTGCGCACAGTCTGTTTCCCCCTGTTGTTTGGTCAGCCCCAACAATCATTATTATGTTTAATTAGAACATTTAATCTATTTGACAACTTTTTAAATGTCATAAAAATTTGAGCAACCACATGTATGTTTCATAATTTAACATCTGCTTCTTGCAAAACATTTGTGCAGTGTGTGTGTGTGTGTTTGTGTGTGTGTGTTTGTGTGTGTCCCAGATTGCATGTGTGGCTGCAATCATAATTTGATATTTCCAATTTGATGCTTTGATGTGACTATGCTACAGTAGTTGTTAAATAAGGTTTAGCTAAATCTTTCAGCCTTTGCAAGCATGTGTTGATTTACACACTGTGTGTGTGTGTGTGTGTGTGTGTGTGTGTGTGTGTGTGTGTGTGTGATTATTGTGAGAGATCAGTCGCAAAGCATCAAAGTCATGGCTACTAGTCTGTTCCTCTCTCCTCTTTTTTCATCTTTATTAGATGAAACACTACTTTTTTAAAATTTTTCTCTCAATTTCTGCTCTGTCCATCACTTGTGATTTTTCTCCTCCCTTTATAGCAAACTTTCAACGTATACTCTGTCTTCCAATCTTTCAAACTTTCAAGTGTTTACTTGAAACACTGAAACAGTTTATCTGCGCACGCACATAAAATTCTAAAACACTGATTATGACACTTAATATCAATTACAGCTTCCAGTTTACTCAGATGCTCGATCTTTTGAAAAGTTCTGATGTAGCAATAAATTGTGACTAAACTGCATTTGAACAGGGAGAAATTTTTGAATCAGAGCCACAGTCATGTCTTTTTTTTACAATAAACATTTTCAGCAACATAATAAGCATAATAAGAGATTTTACTGTGTGCTCTTAGCCACTATAGTCCCCAAATCAACCCAGCAGAGCACCTTTTGAGGTTGAGAAAGTTTTGACTATCCCCTCCTATTACTGGTTAAGTAAAGCTAATAAAGACGAAACAGAGTACACATTATAATTCAGTTTCAAAAACAGACTTTCTTGTTGTAACTACACATTTATATGACACAAGGTGTATTAAAATATTTATTACAGTCAAGACACACTTGTATTCTCGAGCTTGAAGCTAAATTTCACCTAGGATCATTTTCATTGTTCACTCTTTTCCAGTTTAACTTGTTTTATCTTTCACTCTCCAATATTCCATGTCCCCTGAATTGATGGTTCTTTGCCAGCATATAGATATTTTTTCATTGCGCTTTGATTACCAAGAGGCAGATTAGGGTCAGGGTTGAGACACTTCTCAGTGACTATATGCTTCGAACATTCGGTTAAGTCAATAGGAAAACATTTTCTGCCAGTAACAGTTGTTTCTTTTTTTAAAATAAAAAATGTCAATCATATTTAAAAAAAAATTAAAGGCAACAAATGTTCTGTTACTGTTGTAAAGTGGTTGGGGTCAAGGTGTTCATTCACACTTTTGATGTAACATTCCCACAATTCCTCTAAACCTCCTCAGATCTCAATATCTTTTTCCCATGCTGAACTTTAAATAAGATGCCAAGTCAATCAAGTTAACCTCATATATTTGTCTTTTAATGCAATGTTCTAAATAAGTAAGTCATATATCATAAACCAGGAAAATACCATGTAAAAGTTTTTTTTTCTTCAGATCGCAAATAAGAGAAGTATTTGACGTTGCTTCCAATTACTGTTGCAAGATGTAAGTTTACTTTGGGCTATTAATGCAAAGAATACCCAAAATGCACTGGTAAAGTGGGTGCTGTTGATTTAAGATGTTATTTTTAGATTTAATTGGATATGACTACAGTTCTACAAGTGGATTTACTCATGTGTTGCCCATTTTTTTTGAAGACTTTATGAGGGCATTAGAGGGATTTGCTGAAGAGAAATATTACCTGAATAGTGGTGCTAAGCTGTATTTATCTTCATTTTGTCTGTCTAAATCAGGTTTATAAGTTCATGTAATCTGATCAGAGTTCAACAAATATACTGTATATTATTTTATTCGAACTCTCGAAGGTCTTTTTCAATGTTCACTGTGACCACAGTACAGCTTATTTAACTAGCCTGAACATGAATAAATAGAGGTCCCTGATTTTTTTTTTTTTCCACAGAATAACACACATTGCATTTGCTTCTATTCATGAGAAAGCACCTATACAACTTTTTTTATGTCTACGTTACAAGGAAAAACTCCTTGCCTGACCATTTGTGCTGTATATATATGTTCTTATTTGTTTTCCAGTATAACCTTTACTTTGTAATAGAAAGAAAGCAATGGTCACACAACATCTCACTTAAGATTACGGATTCAGAGCTACAGTGAGCCCCATGCGCTGCAGAATCTCTGTAGATCAGAAACAGAAGCAGGTAGGATAACTGTGAGAGAAGAATGACAGCCGAGCCTTAGGAGGCAGTGAACTGAGGAATAAAACTGATTTCCTCTTGTCTGCATCTGAGATTTCCATTTCCTAATGTGAAGGGAGGAGGAAATTAAACAACGTGAATTAAACAACGCAGCCCAGACATTTATGTGCCTGCCATAAAGCTTGGACAGGCTGAATTTATGAGGGTTTGGACCAGTAAATACAGCACTCAGGAAATGTGATTATGCTCATAAATAGGGCAGTTTCCCGCTGTCCTACCCTTCACCCAAAGTATCTTGTGAAAGCTTATGTTTGGGAAATTTTCCTTTTCTACACTGCCACCCCAGGGTTTCATTCTGAGAGAGGTCCACTGTAGATTATGGTCTTTAAAGTTACAACTGTGTGATATCTGGGACTTGTCGCATAAAAATATTCCTGTACTTTCATTATTTGTGAGTACTGTTAATATTATTACAATCTATCCCATAAAGTGCATGTATTTGCCTGTAAATTTTTAATTTGTAATCTCAAAGATTTACTATATACGAGAATAATTTTGACAAGAGGTTATCGGTTACTTACAGGATGTACCATAAGAGATGGCAACACAGTCTCGTTAGTCACTACAGAGCCTCCTAGCCTTCACATCTGATTTTATTTACTTGGATTCTCAAATGTGACATGTCCTCAATTCTTTTCTATGTGGAACCATTGAAAGCAAGATTACTATAGCATCCCAATACAAGTCCTTCCATCCCATTTTTATTTGTCATCTGGAAAGGTTGAAGAACAAGATTATACCAATACCCAAACTGGATTCTTTTTCTTTGCCTCTTTTACGCTCGCAGATGGAATGTTAGATGAAGGTCATGTTCAAAAAACTTTTCTTTTTCCCCCCTGTTCTCCTTTTGTCAGCCAATGCTCTCAAGGTGGATCAGCTGTAAAAACAGGATTATAACATGATTTTATAATTTTCCCACTGCTGGCAAGATATATTGTGGTTGCAAAAAACAAAGAACTGATGAATAATTTTTTATCTGGTTTGATTTGTTTTTGGTTTTAACGGCAGAAACAAACCTTTCCAATAACAAATTAGATAAGACATGTAGCTCCATAGTGTCATTACACAATGACACCATTTACTATTATCTCTCATTAGCCAAAATTTTCTGAACTTTTCTCTTAGCATATCTGAGGTGTAGCGAAACCTTTATGCTGACATCATTTTCGCCTCTTTGTTTCCCAGGTTGAGTGGTTGAAGAACGAAGAGATAATTGACCCAGCAGAGGACAGAAACTTTTACATCACCATCGACCACAACCTGATCATCAAACAGGCGCGTCTGTCTGACACAGCCAACTACACATGTGTGGCTAAGAACATAGTGGCCAAAAGACGAAGCACTACAGCGACTGTTATTGTTTATGGTAAGCTTGCATGCCTTTGTCTGTGTGGGTCTTCATGTGTGTGAATAAGACAGTAAATGGGTAAATATCTTTTCACTAAAAGCTGTAATTATTCTGTTTTAGCCTATCTGTTTCATAATTGTATGTGACATTTTTTGTGTCTAAAATTTAACATTTTACTGATCTGACACTTTTTTTAAAGGCGAGCTGCAGCTACCCAACAATGTCTCTGATCAGCCAAGCCAGCATCTGCCACGTGAAATTAGCTCTGCTGCCATGCCAGCACATTCTCTTTCTGGTTGGCCTGATATTCCCACATCACCCTTAACCTCGTCCAATTAAAATCCACCAATCGCACCTTCAGTTTTAAATTAAAATACTTGGGCTTTCCAAATGTCTGCACTTTCAGCCAAGAGTTGTAACACCAAATGAGTTGTGAGCATATGGTGTGATAACAGCTGTGAAAAACAACAGCAAAAAATAACTCTGAAGAGTTTAATTCTGAATGGTGTTAGTTTGTTTTTCAGGCAAAGCTCCCCTTGTGCTGTTTTTACCAAAAACTGAGAAGAAAGGGCTTGTTGAGAGGAGGAAAATGCCCCATATGCCTCACTTTCTCTTTTTTCCATTTTACCAAATGCCAGCCCTGACATGAGAGGATGGAAAACATTTTGAGTAGAAACAATGTATAGGAAAATACACTCATACCACACACAAACAGTGTTCTTCTCAAATATAACACTGTCTCTATTCGCTATGAGGAGTGTTTCAATCAGAAATAACTGTTCGTGTGTGCGTGTTTGGTGCAGACAGCGAGAGATGGAGTGGTTTGACACTGATGTATCCTTTCAGAAATAGATTGTTCAATCTGTGGTTCAATCTTCTCGGCTCCACAAGGGCCTGGCTGACACTGTTGACAAGGTGAAATAGTAGGGGAAAAAACAGAGGAACATGTGGGGAAAAAAATGAAGCAGCTACAGATGGAATGGAGACAAGTGAGGAGAAAGAAGAGGCAGAGGAGAACAGAGTGGG
This sequence comes from Xiphias gladius, assembly GCF_016859285.1. Taxonomy (NCBI): domain Eukaryota; kingdom Metazoa; phylum Chordata; class Actinopteri; order Istiophoriformes; family Xiphiidae; genus Xiphias; species Xiphias gladius. The sequence goes on along the minus strand of NC_053418.1, from coordinate 14,000,480 downwards.
AGAGTGCGAGTGAGAAAGTATGACAAAAAGTAACTGTACCTGATTTTACAGGTTACTTTCTCTCTGATGATTCATTTCTAATTGGGTGTTGGGAAAAGAGAGTGGGCACTGTCCACTGGGCTGAGACAGAGCTGTCAAGGAACAGCAGAGGAATTTCAACCCACTACACCTCTGTAGATGTCAACTCTCTCTCTCTGGGTGTCCTTATGACTCATTCTAACCTTATACTTGATTTCTCTCTTTCTGTCTCAACTGCCCTCATCTTTGTCTGCACAATGCAGCCAGACTTTACTTGAGAAAATTTCAGAAATACAAAATAATTAACTAACAGTCCAGTCTAAATGTGACAGATAGCAGGGAAATCTTGTAGAGGTACAAACAAGGAGGAGGAAGAGAAAAGGAGCAAAAAAGGAAGAGGTGAGATGCATCAGACTATTGGAGAGTGAGGATTCAGAAAACAAAGAACTACGATTCATTTTTAATGGTTGTTTTAATTCTCCATGTGCGCTCTCCAACAAGGTTTAAGCAATCTGCAAGCAGAATGACAGTTTCATTGCTTTTTACCATGTGTTTATTGGATTATAAAACTACATATTTGTGCGTACTGCATATGTCAGTCTGTGTCCTTCTCTTCTATTAGTCAGTGTGCACACAATGGGAAAAAATTGTGCTACAGTAGCAGTAGGATAATAGAAAAGACTGTGTGTGTGCGTGTGTGTGTTTTTGTGTGGTTTTGGTGTGCAGGAAAATCCAGCTGTTCTCACTAAACTTCAACAACCCAGCCTCCTGGCATCTGTAAAGCACATACTGACTCCGTCAAGACAAATACTTCAGTTAAATCAAACAAAACGTTAAAATCACAGATTTGTCCATTGAGGATGATGCCTCTGTGATACACAAGGATTAAACGGCATCACAGACCTTTTTTTGTATAAATATTAGTATTACATATACATATTGGTATGTCAGCTACAATTTGTTGTTTAGTTCAGTTAAAAGCACTTTATTGGTCCCTCAAGGGGTAATTTGCGGCAAGCTTTTTCATACACAAATACAAGTAAACAATTCATTCACACACATAAAGAACAATCAAAAAATACAAATATATGAACAATATTCAAACCACAAAGGCACATCATTTCAAAAAGGGTCAAAGTGCATTTATCAATCTACACCGGCCACTTCTTGTAATGCTGCTGTTTACAAGTGCAGTATAATGACCTCTGGAATAAAACCAAACTTCCCTCTCTTTTTTTTCCAAACAGGCAATCTAAAATGCATTCCTGATGGCCTTAGCTTAAAGTAGTCATAGAGGACATTTGCGGGGTCATGATGATGATTGTTTATGCCTTTTTGAGGACTTGTTCAGTATTAAGCTGTGCTTGTGATTTTTGTGCCAATAATCTTTGAGTTGACTGTTTGTTTAGAGTTAACAACACCTCTCAATCTATTCTTTTGACAAATGGATATAAACCAGCAAATAACTAAAACAGTTGAAAACGTTTTAAAAAACGTACTTTCGATTAAGAATGAATAAAATGTTTGTTGGTTTGTGTTTTTTTTTAAATGGCTGATTATCCTTTTACCATCTAATATATAAATATTATTTATATAATATATAAACAACACCTGTAGAGATGTGGTACCTCCAAGACGGTGGGTGTCATAGGGTTATTAATGCATGGATCAATGTACTGATTAAGTGACTAATCTCTGTTGCCAAAGTGAATGGTGGTTGGTCGACATGGACGGAGTGGTCAGTGTGTAACAGCCGATGTGGTCGAGGCTTCCAGAAACGAACCAGGAGCTGCACTAATCCCGCCCCTCTCAACGGAGGACTGCCCTGTGATGGACAAGCCATCCAAAAACTCTCCTGCACCACACTGTGCACAGGTAATTCTGTTCTTTCACATTACAACTGAATCACATTCTGCTACATTCCACTTCTATCCTTAGTTTGTACTTTTCCAGCCTATATATGCTACACTTTAGGAGGCTTGGGACATAATTGAGGGCATTTCTTTCACACTCCTTGTCTTTTCTTGTGTTTTCTAATTCCCTTGGCCCCTTTCCCCATCCTTACCCCTAGTGGACGGTGTGTGGACAGAATGGAGTAAGTGGTCAGCCTGTGGGACAGAGTGTACCCAGTGGAGGAGAAGGGAGTGCAACAACCCAGCTCCTAAAAACGGAGGAAAGGACTGCGAGGGGCTTGTACTCCAGTCTCAGAACTGTACTGATGGACTCTGTATGCAAAGTGAGTTGACAGTAATGATTTTCTCAGAGCTTAGGTATTGATAGATATCTTCTAAATGTTGATTGAAGTTGTGACATATATCATATCTAACCATGAAAAATTAGTGTACCAATTCGAAAAAATGCCTCACAGTGTCTGCTTCAAATGACTTGAAAGTTAATTGGCCTCAGATATGGCAGATCATTGGGGCGGTGTCACATGGTCAGATTTTTAGTCAAAGGATGAGAACTATAGTGAATGAAGTGTAACATGACAATTGAAAGGGTTCATTTAGACCAGTGATAATCCACATTGAGAAATCCATAACTCCGCATTTTTTAAGTAAAAATTAACCTTTGAAAGGGATACCTTAAAGCCTAGAAACTGCAAACTGTAATTTTGTCAAAAAATAATGCTCCTTATGATATTAGAATATCAGGCTTGATTTAAAAACACATTGCTTACTCCTCTATTTCAACTTTCATTTTGTTTGTGGATGTATTTTCTTGCCTGTGTTGCGGTTAGGCAGTTTTCTTCTCGCTTGGCTCCGTCCTCCTATCTTGTCTCTTGTTCTATGTTCCTCTTCCCTCTGCTCCTCCCCTCCCCATCATCCCCCATCATCTCTCTTTCCTGTCCTCCTGCAAACCTTGCTCTTTGCATTCAATCTCCTGTCCTCACTGCTGTCTTTTTCTCGACCCTTCCCTTGCAGTCCTTTTGGTTTTATGCCTTTCTCTGGGAACCTACCTGCTCCTCTTTCTCCTTTTTATAGTGTTTTGCTCTTGCTCTGCCTTACTAATGTACTTTATACCTCTGTGTACATTGTGGATGAATGAAGGGTTTCCAAATGCCATTATGATTAACCTTACTTCTCCCACGTTCTTGTCAAAATTAAAAACACCTGTTTTACGAGGAAAGTGATAAATAATGATGTGAAAAAATCATCCAAAATACCCCCACGATTTAGTGATTTCTGACGCTAGAAAAAATGTGATAAATTTCAAAACAGCATGGAAAATGTGGGCTGACTCATAATGGCACAGGTATAGCAGCAGCAGTTTTTCCAAGGTGGAGGCAATTATATTTGTTGACTTGTAGGAATAGTGCTTGTTACTCCCTGTGCTCAGAGTAATGGCAGACAAGCATCTGATGTGAAGGGAGGGGGAGGCAGAGAGAGAGAGAGGGAAAGAGGCCTATCAGAGTGAAAAGAAGAGAAAATGTAAAAAAAAAGATACTCCTTTTTTAAACAAGTGCACATATGTATACAGTACATTCATGCTTCTAATTATGCCATCAATTCTCATTAGCCCTTCCTCTCACAAAACATAGCAACCATAGAGAGAATTTTCCTCCATGACAAAATTATTTTTGAGACTCGGATCATCTCTGTTTTCGTCCAAATAAAAAAGGAACTTTCTTTAGAGTTGCAGTTAAAATTGACCGGACCAGGTGATACAATGCAAATACAAATAGTCAGTAACATGGAAACAAAACCCAGTCAAACAGTAGGGATGTCCTCATTGGAAAATTATTGCCCCTTGTTCCAATCAATTAAGGAAAAAAAAAAACTATTTGCAGCCCAATAATCCTTAATAAAAGCATAGTTGTCTCTCCAATAGTCCCTCATAGTCATGTCTAAAGATATTTTTGGGTTGCAACCACCATATTTATGTAAAGTTTATTTTAACCTTTATAACCTGAATCATCTCCTGAGATTGAAATCTGTTTTTCCAGACAGTCCTGGTCAAAATTGCAAATACATTCAACCAAACCGTACAAATAGTTATGTCCCCTCAATCCCAGGACATGCTGTTGTCATTGCACCGAATTTGATAAAAGAGCTTTGATGTACTATATGATGCCCCCAATACTTGGAGTCATGCAAAATGTATGCAAAAATACTCAAAATTACATACTTTTTTATTTTATGTATTTATTTATCTTTTAATTTTTTTTTTTTTTTTTTTAGGATTTGAGTTTGTATGTGATAGTTATTGGTGATTTTACATGTACTTTTACGGTTCTATGATATATCTTTATGATCATGTGCTATGTAGTTTGTGCTGTGTGTCTGGAACTCATTTCATTTTTTTTTTTTTGCCTATTGTTGCCTGGGCACTCTTAAAAAACAGAATTTAAATCTCAATAATGCATTCTTGGTCAAGCAAAAATTAAATAAATTAGTCACAAGCACTCAATCATGAGTTGTGTTCATTTATGAGTGAATACAAAGCCTGAAGCTGAGCGAGCTGTTACTTGAGAGAGGGACCTCGACTCTGCAGCCAGAGGGGAGTGGGTAGTAGTGATGACACATTATTGACAGAATTTACTGTATATGCAGAGCCCTGCCCACTCCCAACAAGGGTATTATATATCATGTCTCTGATCCATCAAAAAGATTCCCTGAGGCCGGTGAGGTATAGCCACAGAATCTGGGATAAACCTAGGAAGGTATAGATTTAGGCTCATTTCCCCTGATTGATCTTCTGTCTTTAAAGTGACTCCACAGACGTGGTTTTATGTCAGCACTAATGTTTCAACTGTTTCCTGTAGCATTAACAGGAAATCCTTGAACTGCGCGTGTATGTGTGTGTGTTGCTGTGAATGGTTGTTAACAGGGGGTTTCTGCAAGCAGAGCGTTTTGTAGGTAGAGTAGTTTTGAAATGTTTGAAATGACTCCTGTACCATTCTTCCATTTGGTTTATGGATGAGACAGAAAATGTCTCATTGGTTCTAGTACCTCAACCAATGGGTGTTTACACTAACATTTTTAAGTTGTTTGTCATCAGCGAAGCCCAAAAATGTTTCCTCGTTAGTGTAGAAAACAGATAGGGAAAATTCCAGCTATAGATACTTGGTTCTACATTATTTATGTTCGTTTTTATGTTTTTAACACCAAATCTTTGGACTCTGTTTAACAAAAATAAATAAATACAATTTTTAAAAAATGTATGGCAGTGATCAGTTGCTGGTAGTAGTAACGTTTAGGGTTTCAGGGTTGTGAATGAACTTATAACGCACTGTGAATGTAAGGGGGAGTTTATGTTTTAGATAGTGCTCTGTAATTGACTTTGTACTCAAAAAACACTTCACTCTACTCGCCCTCTTTTTCTCTTTCTCATTCTCTCTGCATCAACACCACCCCCCTCTCTATTCATCTCTTCCACTGTCTCCTGCTGCCTTTTTTCTAAAGTTGTCCTGTTAAATCCTGTGAGGTAGAAATCCATTCGACTTCACTTCTGCCTTGCATGGAGTGCATCCTCTCTGTTTTTGTTTGTGTGTTTATTTGGGAGTTATATCAGTGTGTGTGTGTGTGTGTGTGTGTGTGTGTGTATGTCTGTCTGTCTGTCTGTCTGTCTGTGAAAAAAGTTGTAGGTCTTTCAAGGTTTTTTTTTTTTTTACAATTGTTTGTGTTGTTTTATATCGTTTGGCCTGTTGACATTTTTTCGTTCAGGATTCTTCTTCTCTGAGAGCTCCACTGTGTCATCCTCGAGAGCATGACATTTAGCTCACTACCTTCACTGTGTGTGTGTGTGTGTGTGTGTGTGTGTGTGTGTGTGTGTGTGTGTGTGTGTGTGTGTGTGTGTGTGTGTGTGTGTGTGCGTGTGCGTGTGCGTGTGTGTACGCGCTACATTACACTACTTCCAGAGCAAATAAAATCTAGTGTGTGGTTTTTAAAACCACAGTAATCACTAGAGATACTGGCTGTTACGTGACTTTAGTGTTTGTTGTATCATACAAACCGATCAGCAGCATTAGCAGGTACTGCAGAGCATCAAACAAGCCATCTCCCCATTGAAATCTCTGTTCTTCCCCTTTTTTTTCTTCTCATTGTAGATTCTAATCGCTTTCGTGGTGTTGTTCCCTGCACTGCGTGGTAGCTGCTTTCAGCTCCCTTTCTTAAAATGTTTTGTCCTCATCTACTGTGCTTATGTTGGCTCTTACAAAGTAATTTACGCTTCATTTTACTACCATCATGTTTTCATATTTGTTTGAACAATTGTGTTATAATTACAGCATGATAAACCTTTGTCTCGGCATGCGGCTCTTACTATCATCACTGATTCAGACATTCATCAGTATGACATTTGTTAGATGCTGGTATGTAAATGCCGTCATTTGCTAAGTTGTTTAACACAAGAATAAAAAATCTGATAAAACCAAATGACTACAGGTCCGCTGTAAATTCACCAAATTACAGCAGACCCTAAAATTCTTCTGAGCAGTGTAGCCCACCCCACCTGCAACACCAGTCGTGTGTACTGTATGTTTATATTTGCACATCACCCCACTTAACCTCGTCAGTGTTTCTTCCCCTTTGGTGCCCAGTTGGTACATCTTCTACAGTCAGCTGGTCTGGCAAGAAGCTTTTAAGCACACCATGTTGCTGTGTTGCCTTTATTAATTATACACGAGCACTTCAATTATACATCAGTACATCAGCAGTTTATCTGTGTCATAGACCTCTTGTCTGCCCTGACTACTGCTGTATCACCATTCAACGTGATATAGCAGTAACTGCCTTGCAGGCATCAGGGTTTCACAAATTATATTATTTTTTCTTACTGTTTTTCCATTTCGGGGACTTAACAAGCTTTTTTTTCCTTTTCTTTCAAACCTCATTTGATATTGATTTGTGGACTAAGACAATTAAATTCAAAGTATAGCAGACACAAAGGGGAAAAAAAGGCATTTCAATGCATCTGTGTCCTGTCACATTTGTCCCAATTTATTTGACTTGTTTGTTTGATTTTTGCTTTGTTCCTCTCCTTTCTTCCATTCATTCCATCATCCCCTTCTTTTCCTGTCCCAAGGTTCATTGTTTCAGAAGTCCACTGAGTCCAAAGAAAAGAGTGATTTGGGAATCCCATGTAAGTTGATGTTTTATGTTTTATCATCATCCATTTTCCTTTTGTCTTAATCATCTTAGTGTTTCTTTCTTTCTTTTTTGCGCATTGACCTTTAGATCATACTTTGTGTTTTATTGTTACATGTCATTTCGAGGGAGTTTTGCTCTTGTCTTATGATCTGTTCCCTTGATGTCCAATCTTTTTGTTGTGCTGATCAAACGAATGTTCTCAAACAGCAGCTTCACTAGCTTTTCATTGCGCTCTCAGACAAAGCAAGTCGTGGTAGATTAATCCTTAACACCTTTGTTTGTTTGATGGGAATAAGAGTTTGCAAGTCCTTTATACTCATAATAAATTATTTACGGTGAATATTTCTATAAATTTAGATATATCTAGCTGTCTCAGCGCAATTCAATTACCATCCTCTGGGTAGTAGACAGTAACAGCAGAATCTGCAGTTTGGTTTTTTTCATCCTTGAAACTACAAGTGAACTCCTCACAACTATAATAATGTTATGTGTAGTTGACTTTCCAAGCTATTTTACTTTTTTTTTTTTTTTTACTCCCAACAGTGGAAAATAGAAAGAAAAGAATTCCGCTTACAATTGGTAAGACATGAGATACATGAAGACATATATGTGTATGTATTACTTAGAACTCAATGAAGTATGTTCCAAATATGTTCACTGAACTGACTGAAAATTTGAATCAGTTCTACTGATTTGGTCCTTTCTCTTGGAAGAATCATCCAAATGATTTATTTGTCAAATTGGTCCATCAGTTATGCATCATTTATGTAAGTGAAAAATAATTTACAGAAAGGCACAATATCATCTGGCAAGGGCAGAACCTCTTTGAAAGGTACAAAAACTTCTTAATAGGAAATAAAAAGGGTGATAAATGATAATAAGGTGTAAAAATATATTCAGCTGTACTTACTATCCTCCTTTTTTCCTATCTTGCTCTCTTTCTCTCTTTCCCACCTCCTCCTTCTTTCCATGTGTCATTGGTACTAGTGGTTCCTCAAAGTGACATAATGAGGGAGATTTACTACAAACTGTGAGGAAGACAGAAATCGAGAGGTGCAAGATGGAAAGGAGCTCTGCCATTTATTAATACTGTGCTTTCTTACTTCTCCCCATTGCAAGAGCTCTCGTTTATCTTCAAAGCAATCTATGAGCGTCTGCTATGTGTTCTAATGACTCTCGTTTAGGGTCTGCTGAAGCAGTTTCATCATCCCGGAGTGTTCTGTGAGATGACTAGTCCCAGACAAATACATATACAGAGAGAGCTAGAGAGGAGCAGTCATAGCTCATTTAACAGATTGTCACTCTGGTTTTAATATTCAAAAATACAATCAGTAATATGAGCACTGGGAGGTTGCATGAGTGGCTTTGAGACTCGCTAATCATCAATGCTGGTCCTGTTTTCTCACAGTATGACTAAAGTTATAACTGTCATTCGTTTATTTATTTTTTTAGATTTAGTCTTAACAATGCATTTTATGAGAGCATATTTATCTTGATGTTGACACTTTGCTTACTTATCGCTACATTGGGTTCTGCATGTTGTGACTGAATAACATCTGTATAGCTGCAAGTGTCCATGTGACTTAAATTTTGTCGTCTGCGCACGTCCAAAAGGGACTCGTGTGAACCCGTCCACCTATGCAAACACCCAGTGTAGTATAAATAGAACTGTGGCATGTCTGCTGTCCATGTCCTTGTCTGTATTGCAGTATGTTGAGGCCTTAAATCAGATTACAAATGATATACTGAACATATCTGCTCCATATCTGGGTTGACATCCAATAGCTTTGTTTGCAAAATCAGATTCTGTATCCACAGTTGTAAATTAAATATCTGTAATATGGAAGATTTTTACTGCTCTATTCCACAACCATGATCAAACTATATCTTCCAGGAGTTGATTGGGTATTTGGTCAATACCAATGAATAATTATGTAGATGTGCTGAGATTTCTAAAACATGGATCCTATCCTATATTCTCTGTCCGGGAATACAATCTCCGCATCAACAGGAGGAAAGTTTTGGAGAGGTGGTTTTTGATTTCAAGATGAGCGGGCACTGATCGTGGTGTTCTCACAGTCTTAAACCGACCTTGACTACAACCCGGTCTGTGGCTAATTCACACAAACAGTAGATGTCACATTATGGTCACACTGTAGTCGCTGCCGTCGGCTTCATAAGTGAGCACAGTGCTATGATTGACCAACTGCCGTCACATGATATCTCAGGTATGATGCTTGAAAACCTTACCATCAAGCCAAAAAATCAAATGACAAAACAGTGTTATACATATCGCTGCTTTTTTTTGCCTTTGTGTCCTAATTTGTTTGCTTTTGTATCTCTTTATTGAGAATGCGAAACAGCTGTTTGTATCAGTTACAGATCAGCTTAGCTTGAGGGGACGAAAGAGGTGGGAGGAACGCAGCTGAGCCATAAATTTGCGGGGAGGGAGATTGCTAGCATTTTGTGATTCATATATGTGGCCAGCAGACACTGAAAGAGATCATAAGGTCCTATTTTAGTTGGATGAAACAAGACGCATTGAGAGGCTTGTATTCAAGAGCTACAATTGCACTGTATTACAGGGTTGTTACACAATACATGAGATCTAATGACTTCACATACAGAGTTGTTTGTAGTCATAGAAATACATCTATATTTTAATTCTTGGCACCAACAACCGTCACGTTTTCCTTCCATCCCCATTACAAAAGATAAGCATAGACACATTTACAAATGTCTGCTCACTTTCTCTCTCTTGCTCCCTCTCTCTTCCGTTCATCCCTGCCAGTTACTTAGAGCAGATGTGTCTGCTAGGAGTGCAGTATGGGGGGTGTTTGCATGTTTGTGCCAAGAAAGATCAAAAAGGCAGTTGAATGAGTTTCAAGTAGTGATTGTCCACAGCTCTGCTTTGGATGCAGATCACAGAGAAGATAGAGACGAGCTAAGCTGAGTTATCCTTGTTTCCCCCCTCTTTAAATCCTCTCTGTGGCAGATTGGACAGACTCAGAGAATGACAAAAAGCTCAGCCAATCAATAGACAGCAATCCATGCTGAAAGAGGGTGAGCCGGAGCTTCTGTTCCACTAGTCCTTGTGTGTAATCAACTGTGTGTAAGAGAGAGTGCATGTGTACAATTTCTGCAATTTCCACAGCCTAAAAGTTTTATACACTTGTAAACACACACACACATAGGCTTACCAACCGTTATTTAATAAATACAATTGTGCCAATTACATTGCCAATTATTATTGACAAACAGTGAGATGTAGTATCAGTCAGTCCATACATAAACACACACACACACGTACGTATACACACTCATTCAATCAATTAGATTGTACACTCTAAACAAAGTGAATTTGGCAGGTGCAGAGTCAACACTGGCAAAATAATTTGGGTTTTTCAGCCGAAAACCATTTGGCATTGATCACACACATACTGTAAGGACAACACAAACACACTATTCAATGTTGTTCTAGTAAGTTAATGCTGTTATACAAAACTACGGCAAATTGCAATGAATTCTCACCATGAAAAGAAGGAAAGATGGTACATTATCAAAATAATAGCAAATTTTGTACTCATCACACTCCCTGCTAAATATTACAATTTTTGTAACCATCATCGATCAAAAATCTATAAACCACACTCAAAAATGTAGATTATTTTTTTAGATTATAATCTGTCAAAAAATATCCTTTTTTTCCTTCTTCACTGTGGACTGAGGTTGTATGCACAAGCATTCAAACTACAAGCAAGCACATCTGTGATTAGAAACAAGCATTTATATGGAAAGAGGCAAAAAGACAATGACATAGAGACAAGTGAAAAAAGGAGACTATCACAACTGTATCTCAAAATGTTCTTCACAGGGCAGTTTCTCATACACACCACTGTCTTCATGTCAGCTGTCTGCAAAATGTCTAAATTGGACTCTGATAGATCAATACGATCATTTTCACTGCCCTCTATTAGTTCTTTCAGGATGCATGTTTACATGTACGCGTGTTTTTTTTCCTGCATTTGTTCACACCTGTGTGTATATGTTATTGGTGGTGGTGTGGTGTGCATGTGTCCTGACCTTTAGAACTGAACGTTCTGCCTCCTATAGAGGGCTGTCAGATAGTACTGTCTGAAAGATCACAGACAGGATGTTTGAATGCGTGTCTCTCTCTTCCCAGGTGATTTATGGTTTATTCAATTCCTTTCTTGGGTGTCCACAGAAAAGCCCATGTTTTAATCTAACTCCAATTTAGCCCGGCTTGCAGACATGAGTGCTTCGGACATGAAACTGCTTGTCAGCTGCAAGGGAGGAAAAGCACAGGAGATAGTGGACTTGTGGATAAAAGTTAATATGGATTTGTCTATGTGTGCATGCCTGTCCATGCATTCATTGTGAGTGTCAGTGCTTGCATGAGCGCTCATAAAAATGATCATAGGTGTGTACCTATCAGTACTTAGTCAGACTGTGCTCCTTCCTCATTCTATCACTGCTGATTTTGTCATTCTGGCTTCACAGAGCACAGCCTCGGGCCACACTTAGATACACGCGGAGGTCCAAACACATTATTCATTCATCTGGGTTCAGTCACAAGTGCACACCCACGTTCAGTCCCTTTTTCAGCCTCCATCTTGTCAGAAAAAAACAGCCTATTATGCAAGGCTGTCAGACAGTAAAAGAAAATCAGAATTAAAGAATTGGCAGTTTTCAACCAAAGCAGCACTTTGGTTTTTATGCGGAAGCAAAATGAAGGGAAAGACCAAACAAGAAGACACATACAGAGCACAGAAAGGACTTGAGTGCTCAAGAAAAGCTACAGTACCTTAGTGTGTTTTTTTAATCCTAATTCTAAATTCTCTGCCATTTTTCTTAATTCTCTGTCACTGAGTGGTAAGAGATAGAAAGCAATCCACCAAAATGTTGTACTTAAAAAAATTTTTAATATGATTCTCGGTAGCATAAACACTAATTTGGCAACCACAGATGAGTTAAACTATGTGTGCAACATTGTGGTTGTTCTTTGCTCTTTGCAGTACTTTAATTGTATAGTACGATTTCAATAACAGATAAATTACCATGTAAAATATTGTTGCTGCTTCTACTTAAACACATTTTTAAATAAATGTCCTAAATTTGCCATTGTCTAGATTTTGACGTTTACTTGTGAGGTGAAAGCAAAAATGTGAATCTAGGACAAAAAATGAAAAAAAGGGTTGAAATGAAAAGAGGTGAGAATTTAAAGAAAAAAAGGAAACATTTGGTATCTAGGAGTTGTATGTAGGTTACTCAAACAGGTAGAAACTCTAATGGGACATGTTGTTTCCTTCATCTACAAATCAAACAGATGGAGACAGAGACAGAGGGAGTTGGAGAGAGAGGTGTGAGTTACAGAGGGAGAGAAAGATCTGAGAGAGATGGGATATAACCTGATAGGAAATGAAGAATATATATATATATATACACACACACACAAAATATACACCATTGAGCCAGAACATTAAACCCAGTAAATGATTTTAATGTTGTGTTGATCAATGTAAACCATGTTACATGCAGTACACACAAGCATACATGGAGAACACAGCAGGCTGTAGCCCAGTTAACTTGTCTCTAAATTTTAGAAGTGATATTTTATATGGCTGCCTGTTATCCCACATTTTCTGAAGTTAGACCTTCAAGTTAAAGTAGAAACAAGATAAACATTCCCTTCATAGATGAGGATGAGGATGATGATCATAATTAAGATCAGGGAGTTTCTACTTAAGAGGATTATCCAATTCTATTCCCCCTTGGCAAGTGCAAGGACCTTGATAACAGGGCAACTTTGTGCAGCAGTGTAGTTGGGGCATTAGCGTATTTACGGAAACCTTTTTAACAGCATCAAAAGAAAATCTGCAACAGCATATGACAAAACCAGTAGGGGTTAAACTTTGAAGATGTACAGGTGTTGAACATAGATGAAGTTTTAGTTAAATGTGATAAAGAGATAATTGGCAGCAATTTAAGCAGCTGTCACAAACCCGGATAGAATCGTAAGTCTTTTTGAGAAGAGCACAAACTCTGAAACGCAGATCAGGGGTTGTAAACATATTTTGTATGAAGATGTCATTTCCTCTGCCAAAATTCGGTTTATGTGACACACTAGGCATGACATTTTCGCATATTCAAACTACTGTAGAGATCAACTTTAGACAAATTTGGTGGAGGTTAAAACATTACAAATCTTTAGTTTAGGGCTGGAGCCAATGACTATTTTTATTATTGATTCATCTGCCAGATTATTGTCTGGTCTGTAAGATGTCAGAGAAAAAGTGAAAAATACCTATGACATTTTCCTGGTGCCAAAAGTGACATATGCATCTGTCTTGCTTTGTCTGACCAACAGTCCAACACCCAACTCCCACCATTTCATTGTGTTTCTTCGTGTTTCGTCTTATATACTAACATTTGAGAAGCTGGAACCAGCAAATATATGGCAATTTTTTGCTTGCGAAAATAGCTAAAATTCTTAGCAATCTTCAAAATAGACGAGTGACTAATCAATTATTAGACTAATCTTTTCAGCTCTACTTTAGTTAGTGTTAGGATAGGATTTTGGTCATTGTTAAGAAAGACATTACTTAGAAATAAATGTTGACTTAAAATCACACTATGCATCATCTTAATACACATTTACACCATATTGATAGTTGATTATAATATACTGTATATTTGTGGTGAATAAACATTCATCTTTTTTGTGCTGATTGTACACCTACTGTCTTTGAATTTCAGAAATTGGTTAAGATAGTGGTTATTTCACAGAGTACTATGTCGCAAGGGCTTGACAACACTATGGTTTTTCTAAAACGTCATAATTTTTCTGTTCCTTGGACAAAGTGTCCAGAGCCATTTGGTTCATCACGGTCTCAGGCTTAATTATGAGGGACATGCTTTGCCCTCATGCATTTAGCTCCCCAGAGACACTAGAGGTGGTTCATAGCTCCCTCAAGTGTTAAATGAGTAACTAACACCATCACGAGTGACCTCTCCTCTGTGAATGTGTGTATGTGTGTATCATGCTTAGGCATATGTGAGCGTGAATGTTTGTGCGCCTCATCAAAGGGTTCTTTCATGCATAATCAAGTTCACACTTTCTGAACTTGTTCTGATGCGTCAACAGCAAATCCTTTAGCAAATGACTCAGGCTGTTTGTAGCTAAAAGCCTGTTATCTGCCTCTCAACTCTAAGGGCGGATTAAAAGGAGCATTCCTATACTTTTCTGTCGTCTTCTTAATAGCTGCAGACAAATCCCCTCCTACTAGCTACAGAGGACATGATTATACGAGTGCTTTAAGTGTGAGACTACTCAAAAAAGTTTCACAAGCACATTCTTTTTAAATATGCAGACTTGTTTGTTTTGCTGCTTTGAAGTTCATGTGCATTTCTGCTTCTTTTCCCCCGTTTTCCTCCTCTTTGCTGTTATCACCTTTCTCCTCTTTCTTTCCTCATCTCCTCTCCTCTCCTGATTTATTGTGCCCTACTTGTTTCTTCTCATCTTCCCGTACTTCCTTATTTTCTTTTTTAGATTCTTATCCCCTTTTTTTTTCACTACCCTTACCTCTCTACTCTCCTCTCATCTTAACTGCCTATCTCCTCTGTTCCTGTCTGTTCTTTTCTATTCATTCCTCATCCGTTTGTGTGTCCTCTTTTCTATATTCTGCTCCACATATTGGCTTTTCCTGCTATTACTTCAGCTTTCCTCCCCTTTGCTCTTAACTCGTCCCCCCTCATCCTTTCCTCATTTCTTCTCTCCTACATCTGTAAGTGTAGCTCATACTTTTTACCATCCGCATCACCCATCAGTTCAAATTTTCTTAGCTTCTTCCTCTGTTATAAAATATGGATCATGAATGACAATTTGCATTGTTCTCACCGAAACACCACTAAAGTGTCAGTCGGACTGAAAAAGAATGTTAGAACCCTTGTAAAATAATTAACAGCATTATTAAATTTTAAGAGTTGGTACTGTTCCGTTTTTTTTAAGAAAGACGTATCTACCACTTTCTACCTCTGCCTAGACAAATTATCACAGTACATAAGCTGGAGGGCAATTTAAAAGTTTCATTTGAAATGGAACCTATAGAGATTGTCCTTTGAGTCTGATAGGTGGTCTGAGGTAAAAGTGAAATTGTCAAACAAAAGTTAAGAATGCCAGAGAACCATATCACATTAATTTGAAATCTGCGATGCCATTCATTTTGTCTTACATAGAAAAATATTGCTTTACTCCTCTGCCACTGCCCTCCTGTTCCATAAGAATAATAATTGATGTAGCTGTTTATCACCACATTTCTTTCTGATATAGATTTCTTCTTAAGTTGATCTTTGTAGCATACTTGGCTCTAAAAATATCTGTCTGTCTAACATTGTGTCCCCGTTCTTCTTCGTGTCCCCTCTAGCTGCTCCAAGTACAGACGATGTGGCGCTGTACGTGGGCATTGTCATCGCAGTGATTATGTGCCTGGTCATCTCTGTCATTGTGGCACTCTTTGTCTACCGCAAGACACACCGTGACTTTGACTCAGTCATCATCGACACCTCAGCCCTAAATGGAGGCTTCCAGTCTGTTAATATCAAAACAGCCAGATCAGGTAAGGAATGTTACAAAAATGACATTTGATCCTGGGAGAATACTAAAATATCCTACTCAGGTAGAAACACTGATATGTAGTTTAAAGACTAACGTAACATCAGGATAAAAAAAAGCAGGGTTTCACTGCCATCTGTGGTTGAAAGTTTCAAGCATGTTGCACCTGTTACAACCCCCAAGTGATGTCATGGTTTCCTGGAATAAATGTGTACATTTGTGCAGCAAGGCGAAACTAAACCACTGGAGGATTTTCAGGCTGTGTTAAGTTACTCTTCAAATGGTAAATGTAACGTCCAATAAAGAAACATTAAAGAAAGTACAGTTCATGTAAATGACTTGATTTTTCTTGCTTGCACTCTTCCTCCTTTTAAATGGTGTTTTATCGTAGGAGTGGGGGTTTGGCATTCGGGAGCTGAAATGATTCAGTCTGATGAGTCTGACAGCAACTCCAGAACTGATGGGGATGTAGGCGCTTTCTTACACTCTCTCAAAGAGAGGAAAACAGATTTTATGTTTCTCTTCAATCTCGGCAGTACACAATGTGCACAATGACAGATCGATAGTTTATTTAATTACTGTATGTGGATGGAAGGAAAGATAGACAGATACATAGGTTGATAGGTGGATAAAGATCAACAGATGTGACTATCCTTCTATGGAAATAACTGTACCTGCTCTGTCCACTTTGGGGCTGGGATGCTAGCATCCTGTTGTTTATTTCGTCAGCCTCTGGCAATCAGTCTTTGCTGCTTTGGATTAATCTATGTCACTACCAGAGACCACTGTCTTTCATCAAGAAGTCTTTCTCTGTCAGTCTCCTTCTCTTTCTCACTCTTTCTTTCTCTACCTTCCCATCTGCACACTAAGGTCAATTACATTTCCTGTTTATCAGCAACCTCCTCTCTTCATCTCCGTCTCCGTGTCTCTGTCTTCCTCTAACTATGTCTCCATCTCTCCCGTCAAAGTGACTCCTACTGCAACGGACACTCCTTCCCTGTCTGTCTTCCTGTTTAAGTGGAGCCATGTTTCAAACTCTGCTGTCTGTATTGTAATTTCTTCCTCTCTGTCTTGGAAATGGATAAGACAACAAGACAACACACTTGTACACCCATGCATTTGTTAGCTTACGGGAAATGCCAGGAATGGGCAGGGAATTGGAATGAATCATGTATCAGTCCACAGATGCCATGAGCGTATGAATTTTTATTTGTCAAATAGGTGACAAAAACCACTTGGCTTAAAATCTAAAAAATGTATTAAACCTGGCAAACATGCTCAAAAATGAGGTAGAGAATGTAGGCCTACCACCCATGTAGGCAATAGGCACAATTGCAAACTGATATTGACTCATCCACTCCCAAAAATTTGAATTAAATAATGTAATTTACATGGCTTAAAATAAAAATGCTCATACTAATACTCAAAATACTTAACAGTACTTGATAGTCACCATTTGGTCAACTAGAAATGGCATTTTAGCAAGGGTTTACATGTACACACAGATTTTGTGTTACTCTAGTCGGGTGAGATCTGCAAATTACATCTCAGTACACCTTGAAACACCTTTAACAGGATACGTAAATAATTCAGGGTGTGTGTTTATGTGGTCAGTTGAGGGTGGATGATTATAATTCAAATCATGGTATACAGTTAATAAAGCGTGAGGTCAAAGAGGATGCGACGCAAATTGTTAAACGGCAAGCTCAAGTAATTGTGTGTATGTGTGCATGTTTGTGTCCGTGTGGGTGGGTGTGTGTGTGTGTGTGTACATGGGTGAATGGCTTTGTGTGGAGATGGGATGATTTTTATCAGCAAAGCATTAGGATGCTTGTCACTCTGTGTTGAGGGACCATCTCCGATTACTATTAATGAAGAATTATGTCCCTGCAATCTCTCTCTCTTACTTTCTGACTCTCTCTCTCCCTCCCTCTCTCTCTCTCTGTCCGTGGCTTTCCATTAGTTGTTAATTAAATTTCAGCAGGGATGATTTGGCAGCAATACCCGCTGGCTTTAAGGGTAAACAGCCTGGTGATAGAGAGAGGAAGAGAGTGATAGGTGACAGATGTGTGTGTGTGTGTGTGTGTGTGTGTGTGTGTGTGTGTGTGTGTGTGTGTGTGTGTGTGTGTGTGTGTGTGTGTGTGTGTGTGTGTGTGTGTGTGTGTGTGTGTGTGTGTGTGTGTGCGTGTGTGCATTTAGTGGGGATGGGGGGTGATAATGAGGGATTTTCAAATTAGAATGGATGGCTCTTGGAGGGAACAACAGGATTCTAGGCTCTATGACAAAAAATAAAAGAAAAGAAAAAAGTAGAGACTGGTATGAACAAAACTGGATTTGTTCTCTGTAGGTAACTGGCCTCCCGTGATCCTAGGCCCAATTAAATCTTGAATGTTTGTTGGATTTTCTGATGAGAGAATGCTGTTTGTGTTCAAGCACCCTTTGTTGTTCTTCCGTCCTTTAGGTAAGTTACTTTAAACTGAAAAAGGGTTGTGGCAAAATGGCTTTTATAGGGTCGCTTGGAGCACATTCACTTGATTCACCTTGGTAAAGTAAATCCCCATGTACTATTTGCTGTTTGTTAATAATGCCAGATGTATTATTATTACAATTAGTACCACTTTCCAATTAACTAGAAGGAAGTGAGGCTAACATTCTGGCAGATAGAACAAACTGAGTTCAATTTATTGTCATTAAAGAATTTCCAATAATTGCACTGGAAAAGGTTTTTAGCTATTTGACTACAAAAATGTGTGTGTGTTATTGAGAATTTCCTGCAGAAGATCAATATTTATTCCAAGGAAGAACTCATTAAACCCACTACAGTGTTTAATTCAGCAAGGTCAGGAGTGTCAAAAGAATACAGTGATTGCGAAAGGTAGAAGGAGGTAGCTGCATTTCATAACTAAACATACTGTAAACAGAACCTGAATGTAGCATATGGCATGCACATGGATTACCATACTGTACTGATTAGCAATCACCATATTCCTGCAGTTGCCCCCCGGCTTACTCTAACCTTTCCATGATGAGCACAGAAGGGAATCTCAGAAACACTTGCTGATCTATCCCCACTGATATTATGTAATCCCCATGTACTGTATGTAACGTGTTTGTGCTGTGTGTGTGTATGAGCGAGAAGGGTACAGTGTGCATGTTATCAATATACAAGACACACATTTTTATGAGTGCTTTTTTTAGTGCCCATGTTTTACATTGGAGTTGTGTTTTTATTTATGCCGGTGCTTGTATTAGTGCGTATAAGTTGGACACTTGAGTATTTGCTTGCAATACATGAAAAGTGTCAAGATAACTACCATTAGCATACATCAGCCATGACAACTCGAGAAAGAGCAGCATGTAAAACATCTGTAACTGGAAGAATCCACTCAGTACCCTCAATTCACATCTGACCCACCAATGAAGACTTTTGATGATTTCATTCAGTGTTCAAAAATGATATATTAGATCACATGGACAGTGGCGGCTTTTCAGCAAAAGTTACATCATCTAATTCACTTCAAGCTTGTGATAATAAAACAAAAAGTGTAAATTTTGACTAGCTTGAGACTGGTTTTATCTACTGACAAAATCCGCACACACTTTCCGTCTTTCTTTCTCTTGCTGTCTCTTTTCTCCCTCTCCTTCTCTCTCTCTCTGTGCAGGATCCATGACTAGTCCTTGATCCAGGTCATGCCCCTCTGTACAGCAATGTATCATACCAGACACTGATACCTTATCAGCAGCCTTGCCTGCCCTCATCTTACTCCCCTTATTCCTGCTCACTGATCTTGCTACAAGTTCTACACATCTGTCCCATACTGCAGCCATGCATTTTATACTGTTGAGGATATAAAGTATTTAGCTTTAGCCTTCATTTTCACTCTCTGTTTCAGAAACCGTTTTCTCTGACCACATCCGCTTTTAGCTGAAGACTTGTGCATTCATATAAAAAAACTGTTTTTTTCATATCGTATTTTCACTAAGTGATTTATCTTCCCTTCATTTATTCCTTCTCTTTCTCTTTCCCTTTATCCCTTTAGCTGATCTACTGACAGCTCCTCCGGACTTGACAAATGCAGCTGCCATGTACCGTGGACCAGTGTATGCCCTCCACGATGTGTCTGATAAAATCCCAATGACCAACTCTCCTCTCTTGGACCCTCTCCCCAACTTGAAGATCAAAGTGTACAACTCCTCTGGACTGGTCACCCCACAGGATGACCTCGGAGGGGACTTCACATCCAAACTGTCTCCGAAGGTAGTGTAACTATTGTATCCCTAACACTAATGCCAGTGTCTTTCATCCACTTCTTCTGTGAAGTATTCTGCTCAGTCATCTACATGGCATGCATACCAGAGTCAGTTGTCACAAATACAGATGAAACCGTTCAGTTTCATCACAGCAACTGTCCTGCGGCAGTACGAGAGTTGAACTCTCAATCTTTGAGCTCTATGGATCAATGGCACCTTTCTGATGGTTCTATCTGTTATTATGGGTGTTTTTTAATAGTGCCCTTTTTGAACTGCTGCTGTGTCTAGTGACTGACCTTGCCTCAGTAACGTAATATTTTTTGCATTTTTGTTTTTAATGTGGTGTCTGTCCTTAACACATTGAAGCAAATTCTTGTCAGGTTTTTTGTGATCTAGGATTAAACTACTGAATGTTAAGTCCTTATTTAACATCTCAGGGTGGACATTTCAATGAAGAAATGCAAAGCAGGTCATATTTTACCACTTACCCTAAGGTGGTTTCATAGGTTTATTGTAAATCCATCCTCTTCTTACAGACTGCCAGCTCAGCCTTATGGCAGCACTCCTAGGCAGATGCAGATCTTCCCAGTATTTTAGCTAAGAGTTACCAAGAAAATATTCAGAAAAATTAAAGTATCTTGATGGAATCAGTAAAATTCAAGTGGAATGGGGAGCATTAACACATTCCCCTTTCAATGCTTGCCCTAATCAGCCTTTAAAACTGTTAACCGGTTTTCATGCTACCAAAAAGAGAGGTGGAGAGGTCATTCTCACTAACCTTTCAAAAGAAAAATACTGTTTAATCTTTCCTGGACCATTACTGTAACTTTATACTAGAGTCCCAAAGATTTTTCAGATTGTTTGCCACAAGTGTCACGCATCCTGCATCATATTCTTCTTATGTCATGGAGGTACAATAAAATTATTGTTAAAAAAAAGACAGATTTCTGAGGTGAATGCATCTCTGCATGTAACAGTATTGCTCAGCCAAACCAGACATCGATTCATCAATATGTAGTTTCAACACCTTCACACATCCAGTTGGTCCAGTCTCTGCTGATCAGCAACATTTCCAGTTCAGTCAGTTTCAGGATGTCTTAGGCTATACCCTGTGATTCTTTTTCTTTCTTATTATCACCCTCACTGCTGTATTTTGATTCCTAGGTAACTCAGTCTCTGTTGGATAACAGTGACACCATGAACCTCCGCAACCAGAGCTTAGCCCGAACACGAGACCCTTCCTGTACAGCTCACGGATCCTTCAACAACCAGGGAGGACACCTCATCGTACCGAACTCTGGTAAAATGAGCAGCTAAACATAAATCTGGTTGATGTTAAGTAATAATGCAGTGTCCAGGGTTATCTCTTAAAGCTTTGTCAATATAGGGTTTCTAATCCAAGAACATTTTCTGGGTCTTTGTTTATTAAACTAACAAATAATTATACATTACATTACATTAACTGCTGATAAAAGTAATAATTACATAAAAGTTAATATTGTCTAAAAAAGAATTATTATTGATTAAAGCAAGGTCAAATCCATTTTCTTTACTAAAAACTGACCACATAAAGTAAGTGTAAAGTAAGAGTGTCTCTTGACAACTGCACAGTCAACATACTATACAAAATAGCCTTGAGATCTTCTCTAGCTACCTACATTTAAAGAAAAACACTTAAGGATTTAAAAGCAGTAGACACTGGATGCCTTTAAAAATGATTATTCAATATTTAATCATAATGATAAAGTGATAATAGGTTTCACATTCAGTAATTCAGTTGTGCATGGTGAAATTAATAAATCTAGTGATGAGGCTCATCATTTCTGCCTCCATCCATCTTGCTTCCCCTGTCCTCCCTCCTGCAGGTGTGAGTTTGTTGGTTCCAGCGGGTGCTGTTCCTCAGGGTAGGGTGTATGAGATGTATGTGACTGTGCACAGGAAGGAGAGCTTGAGGTAAGTTTCGTCTCTCTATTTCCCAGAGTCTTCTTCCCTGTGGAGTTTTTTTTTTCTCTATTGTTCCCTGCTGTCCCCATTTTTCTCCACATCTCCCTTTGTTTTTTTTATTGTTTTTTTATTTCTTTGTTTTCCTTTGTCTCTTCTTCTCTCTCTTTCTCCTGGGCAGCAGCTTCTCAGACCTGTTTGTACAGTTGCATGGGGAGGCTTTCACAGTGTGACATGGGTTTAGGATGCACAGAAAGGGGATGAATCATTATTATTTATAGTGTAAAGTTTATCCATGCACACCTTCTTTTGGGTATTCGTGCAGTAGAGGTAAGTTATTGCCGCAGAAATCCCATATTGATGCCAGAATTAAAATTCCTAAATTAAGGAGATTGTAAGGGAATATTCTATACATTAATTATTACGTACTTAACATGATAATCTGTACATTAATCCACAGAATCTATATACTTAACTAGTGTTTCCCAAATTTGAGAATCAGTGCTATTATCTGAACATAAAGCTCATAACACAGTTACAGTATATTAAGATGTGTGAAACCTAGGTTGACGGCAGTGCGACGAGCAGATTTGTTTTCACTTCATGTTGTGGATCCAAAAAACAAACACTTAGTTTTTGAAAGCATATGCACAGAGATTCCTGTTTCCACAGTAACTAACAGATTAGTGCCTATTTTTGGGATTATTGAAATCCTGTTACATGTACTATAATCCTTTACTCCCAAACCCTGTGTGTGATTGAGGTAAAGCTGTCTTGTAGGACATGGGAAAAAAAATGGGAGAAGATTTTTTATATTCAATGTGTTGTGGGAAAGTTTCTTTGACGCAGATTTGGTGAAATTTTTGGTACTCCTTGAAATTTAGGGGTAACAATAGCGTATGGCAAAAACCTGGCATCTGTTCAAGGCACATGCAAATGAACACGTCTGCATGAACATGCAAATGGCAAGGGATATCAAAATATAAACTTTTGTACCCATTGTTATTTGAGAGAGAAAAAGAGACAGATTTAACAGAATCAATATGTATCCTGATGATTTGCTCTGCCTTGCTTCTCACTGTCAAGGAAATGAAGTCCCTTCAGTCACTAGTTTATTTTGGAGACGTCCTGTTTTTCTGTATGTCTGTCCTCTCTCTTTTCCCCACTAGCACAGCTAAACCATTCATGGCAACTGCAAGCGGTAAATTTAAAATATGTCTGTAGAACCAAACATTTTCTGACTTAGAGCAATGCAGATGGTTTTGGTTTTATTTGCCCAGTTTTTCAGGTATATGTCTCTGTGATTTTTGCCACACACCCCAGTGCAATGGAGTTAAAACAGTTTTGTTAGCGGAAATTCAACAGCAACTCAGTGGTCAGTTTACACTGGATAATCCATTCAGTACACTATCAACAGTTTTCATAGGGGTTATTTCTTCAGAGGAAAATAGTTTCAATGAATAATATTTCAGCAAGGTTTGTGCATCATCCAGTGTAACAAGAACACTGTTTCTCGAACTCCACATTGCTTTTGACTCTTTTTAAATATAATTTTTTTAATGCTGTGAGCACTACAAACCAAATTCCTTTTACATGCATTGTATTGATTGATGGCAGCAACAAAGTTTGTAAAATGCAAACTCAAAAACTTAGCAGATGGCTGTATACCACAAAGGGTAAGGGAGGAAATACAGTATGTTCTTTAATAATTTGGGTGAACCAACTCTTTAAAGCATCAAAAAGAGCTGAGTTTTAGGAAACTTGTTACAATTTGGTTCACATATTCTACCCCACGCATCCATTCTAACTTCTCCTCAATCAATGGCAGTCAATAAGAATTACCCCCCCTGCAGTGTGCTACAGTATTTCGAGGAGTCAAACCTCTTCATTGTCCTCTGTATTTATCTCAGTCAATAGCTGGCTAGCAAAAATCACACAGCTACATTGACTTACCTCAGCAACATTGGACACGCCTGAAGCATGTGGCTTAGCTCATTAAGATCTAACCCTTAGGTGTCAGGTTTCCCGCATGCGCAACTTAAAACATGT
The DNA here is from genome assembly GCF_016859285.1 of Xiphias gladius. NCBI lineage: Eukaryota > Metazoa > Chordata > Actinopteri > Istiophoriformes > Xiphiidae > Xiphias > Xiphias gladius. Next base: position 13,976,498 of record NC_053418.1, on the reverse strand, counting down.
ATTTCCTCTATTTGTGTGATAAAAGATACATAACATTACAAATCAATAACACTGAAATTCATTAAGGGTTGACCCTTGCATTAGAGAAGTCAAAGGGTGCTCTTACAGTTTTGAGTCGTACTGTTTTTATCTGTTAGCTTCGCCTACCATGTGAACCCTTCATGAGTCAATAATGAGCTCCAGCTGTTGAATCGATAATACTGCTAAAGATTAGCACACCCCCCCCCTCGCCACAAGATGGGCTGAAAAAGAAAAAAATCAATGTTATAATTTGTGCTCTTTTCCAGTCAATGCATACAGTATCTCCTGCAACACGAGGGAAGAAAATAACTGGATAATAAATTGCACAAGAAAACACAGCCAGTCATTTCATTATGTATGTTCAAATTTAAGTATTGTTGAAGGCTGTGGTTGTACTTAAATATGGATGGAGTTCTCTACGTATAATCTCACATTTATTCTCAGTAGAAGAAACTCAAGTATTCTGTTGCTTTAAGAACAGGTTCCAATACTTGTGCTGGAAAACGGAGGTGAATCTGTGCCCGGTAGTCATTTATTTTCTGCCCATCAGCTGTGAACTACTGACTCCAGCTGAGGCCCATCTGAAGCCCTGCTGTGACTACACTAATAATCCTCTAATTGAATTTGTGCTGCTCTGCTCTGATCTGTTTTGTTCTGTGATTTTCTCATCTACTCTGAGCTAGTCTATTCTACTCTACTGTAACTGTCCACATGTCTTCTTCTATTATGCCAGCCAAGGTTTTCCATATATGAACATTATGACAAAATAGCACAGACTAAAAGTGAGATCAATACAACTTTCCGCAGTTGATGCTCACACTAACTGGTAGCCAACAGTGCAGCCTTCCTGCTGCTCTTTTCTAAAGAATCATTTCACCTCAGTGTTATCTGTCTTTTCCAGACCCCCGGTAGAGGACATCCAGACAGTGCTGAGCCCAGTGGTGAGCTGTGGACCTCCAGGAGCCCTGCTGACCAGACCAGTGATCCTTACCATCCACCACTGCGCTGACAATGTGCAGGAAGACTGGCTCATACAGCTGAAGAACCAACTGGCCATGGGAGAATGGGAGGTGAGCATTCTACACTGTGTCTTTTATGTTTGTGAGACCTGTGTATGTAGCTCTGTTCCTAGTGAGCTATAATGTGAAGCCTTAGAAGCTGCACCCAGACATCACCAAAATATTCATACACAGTCATGTACACGGTATGACTCACACAGCATATATACACATGCGGGCACACATACATTATTGCCTTCACCCTGAGGAATAGCCTGCATTACACATACACACATGCAGTGAGGAAGGGAGAGAAAAAGAAAAAAAAGCAGGGAAAATTTGGTAAACATAAAGTGCCTACAGGCTAGTAGACAAGTAGGGGGTTGAAGACTCCTATCAGAAGCAATTTGTTATGCTCCTGCCATCCTCCTCTTCTCCCATCTTTCTTCTTCTGTTTCTATCCCTCTTTTTTCTACCCTTCTCGCTTTCCCTCCTCCCGTGTTTCTCAGCATGAAGTCTTTACCTCAGCAATCTGTTATTCTGTGTGCGTGTGTGTGACTGCATACGTATGCGTGTATGTCTCTGTGTCCACGTGTGTTTGTGTGTGTGTGTGGGTGCGCGTGTGTGTGTGTGTGACTGCATGTGCGTGTGTCTATCCTTGTGTGTGGGTGTGGGTGATAAGGCTGTCTTGCAGCATCACTGTGTCTACAAGGCCCCCGTATGCTGTCTTCTGTTGCTTATCACAGCTCAACACAATGTCTCTGCACAATTAGCCATGCATAAGATTCTGTGTGCGTGTCGTTGTGTGTGTGTGTGTGTGTGTGTGTGTGTGTGTGTGTGTGTGTGTGTGTGCGTCCTTGTCTGTGTGTGTGCGTGTGCTTGTGTGTGTGCGTGAGAGAGAGAGATGCACAGAAGGGGTTGCGTATAGACTGAGTAAAAACGAGAAAAATGAAAAGTGGAATTTCATCAGGAAGTCGATGTGTTTTTCTCTTATTGCAGTAGACCATCCATTTCTCATCAGAAAGTTTTCCTCAAAACAGGGAGAGGAAGGTAATTGAATTCCCCTCGCATCAGGGGGGACCAGCCATGGTTGTGATTACCAGTAATAACAGATTCATACCATATTGCTTTCCTACCCCTTTGTATTGATTCAGCTAATCTGTAGTAACAAAAACCTGCATGAACTGTGATTCAAAACTCAGCGTTTGTATCACACACTTGCATGTAGAACACACAACACCCATGCTACAGTGTGTTTGCATCCGCAGACATGCACACACAATTACTCACAGTCACACACGCCAACGTATGTGCACAACTATTTGAGGAGTCAGCGGTCATATGAAAAAAAACTCAGTGCGTCCTCCCTCAACCTAAAGAGCCATATGGATTTACCATAACTCAGGCTGTGCAGTAGAAGTAATATAAACAACAGCCAGATAATCACAGTGGGATTGGACACACTTCACAGACAATGACTTCGAACAAGTGTCATCATTTCCCTGAAGGACATCTTGATTTACTGTCAGTAGTCATATGTATAACCAGACACGCAGTTACATTTCCCTTTAGTGTCTCATCATGAATATGTTCACAATCTGCTGAATCAAACATTCTGTAACAGGCTTCCTGAGATGAATTACCAGGCTGGCATGTGCAGGTACACACTGTTTATTGTCTCAAGATCCACAAGCCAAAACTATTTAAACTCAACATTTTTACCCAGGCCTGCTTAAAAATAAAAAAAATAAAAAATTTTCAAAACTGTATATAGTTAGTACAGATCTTCACAGATCAGTGCTGCCATTGCATTGAAAAGTTCTTGTTTATGGCAACAAAGGATTGCATCAGTTATAAACTGCAATCTTGCTTACACAGAGGTTGTTTGTATTAGTGGAAATGGCTCCAAAGGCAGGTCCAGTTTTGTTATTTTAACAGACAGAAAGTGGCTTAATTCCCGTAATTTCTCAAATAAAGCCGGTCTTCAAATAATCACCAGGTTTTATCAATAGTAGTCTGTACAAATAAATAAAGGCTGGTCTAAAATAAAAGGGAAAAAAACAAGATTACCTAGCCTGTGCCTCACTGTGTCAATTGCACAGATTCTCTATCAGTACAGGGACATAGTTATCCATACTGTCGCTAAAGTGATCATAGCATCTTGTTTAAAAAGTAATACTGTTGTCATACACTGTTTAACTACGACTTACTCCACGCTGACATTTTTTTCTAGGTGTTAATGTTAATGAAACCCAGCCTTTCCTTTAGTGGTTTCACAATAAAAGCCTTCCAGGAAATGGAAGGAATTATGCCCCTGAGCCCCTTGAAAGGTTTTAATATCAACGTTTGCAGCAAATTGTTGCTGCAAATGGGAAACTGGCTGCTAACTAATATTTAACATAACAGTATATACTTATAATACAGCAGAAATTGGAAATAAAGACCTGTTTTTAAGGGTTGTCTGTGTTAAATAAAGCCCTTTGTCTGTCTTCAGATGAGCTGAGTGAAGGCTCACATGGTAAATTCACCTTCAGTATTGGAAAAGTTACATATGCCAGTCTCAGCCACCAATCTTGGACCCAGCATGACACTCTGGAAGTCTAAAAATGTGTGTGACTTTGTGTGTCTATACGATTCCTATAGGATGTGGTTGTAGTGGGAGAGGAAAACTTCACCACCCCCTGCTATGTGCAGATGGACTTGGAGGCTTGTCACATCTTAACAGAGACACTGGGAACTTATTGCCTGGTGGGTCAGTCAATCGGCAAGGCAGCCGCCAAGAGGCTCAAACTGGCGGTTTTTGGACCTGTCTCCTGCACAACTTTGGACTATCACATCAGGGTCTATTGTCTGGATGATACACAGGATGCACTCAAGGTAAAGTATTGAAACTCAACGACTCAGACCCACTAATCCTTTGGTTCAATTGCTTTTTAGTCCATTGAATTAGCCTATGTGCACACACACATATCGTATACATACTATGGTCATATCATATACTTTATGTATCTACAGTAGATACAACTTTGCCAAGTTTTTCCAGTGCCTTGAATAACAGTGAAAATAAGGAAGAGGTGTGTGATATTTTAGGCTGAGTGCTTTGTTGTGTTTGTTAGTTCTTTGAGGGATATGTTCTCTCTTGGACCACCCATACTAAAACTCTGCCCTGCTAATTTGCATTTGAAATAAAATATATTATAGCTTGAATAGAAGTGACTGTCTAGAGTCATAAATATAGGTTTCTTCACCTCTAGTCTTCTGGAAATGAGCTGAAAAGCAGTAAACAAAACGGGGTCGAGCAATGTCAAAATAGCGATGCTTGAGAATTTAAACATATTCTACGCGCTGGAGGGACCATCTGATATGGGAGATTAACACTGGTAATTTATGCATGCAATGATAAGTCAAGTATCAGTGTGGTACACAGCCATGCGCATAATCACACAAACATCAACGCACACCCAGTTTTAACATTTCAAATAAGCAAATGTAGCTTGAAAACAAAGTTGAGAGGTGGACTTTTTAATGATGCAGACTTTGTGTAGTGTAATTGATTGGTCGGCGTTTCAAAGGGGAAGTCTCTGCTGTATATCTACTGTAGAGCTGCTGCGTAGGAAGATAATGGGAAGGAGGAATTGATTGTTTTGAAAAGGTTGTAGAAGGCATCAGAAGTCACACTCATAACTTATTCTTCCATCAGAAAAGAACTCTGTGTGTGTGTGTGCGCGTGTGTGTGTGTGTGTGAGAGAGAGAGAGGCCTCTTTTTACTTGTGGGGTCCGACAGCTTTGTGGGGACCAAATTGCTCACGATTTAACCTCACGACCTCACGATTTAAAGTGGCTGTTTGAGGGTTAAGATTTGTTTTAAGGTTAGGGTCAGGGTTGGGGTTAGGAATTTAGTTGTGATGGTTAAGTTTAGGGTAAGGGGCTAAGGAAAACAGTCTCTGACCGGTCCCCACGAATGCAGTAAAACAAGGATGTGTATATATATATGTGTGTTAATTTGCACTTCAAGAGCCTGTATATATGTTGATGTTATCGATATGTGTGTTTATCATTATGCCTGCTGGTGTCTCCATAGAGTACGGATACTTTCTTCGTACTCTCACGGTGTAGTCTTAGTTGAAATACGGAAGTCCATTTGAAAAGGATGAGCAAAACTCCCTGCAGGACTTTGTGCGCCGTGTGACACCGACACAACTGCAGCACAGCAAATATAAATGCATTGCTTCCTTTAGTTCATAAAATGCAGACATCAAATGAGACATCAAATGGACAATATCAGTTTTACACTAACTGACTTTTTCCCATTAACTAAAAAAACGAGACACTAAATTAAAACAAAAACCCTCTTTAATTGTAGTTCATCACCTTGCTGAATCTGTTCTGAGTGAGGTGGTAGTTACAGTAATCTTTAAATCTATAAAAAGAGTACACAAGGAAAAGCAGTCTGATTGTTGCCTTGACATCTTAGTAAAAATTGTGATGGAAATGAAAAAAACAAACATGCTGCTTAATCTTAAATGATCAGAATTAAGTCTACATCTATGTATTATTTTCATAAGTAATAAGAAGCATTGAGGTCATCTTCTAAGGTCAATAAAACTAATTCCATTTTACTGTCTTATATTAAACATATGCTTCATTTCCCCACATCTCACAACAGCAGTACTTTGACTAGTGGTGCGTTATTAATCAAGGTTTTTATTGAGCATCGTAATGTCTCTCTTCAGTTCAGTGTGGTTATCAGAGCTAAGCTTTGCCTAAATCCAGGGAAAACAAAGACTGAGATGTGTGATAAATCAATGAAAACTTTCCTGTGCTTCAACTGTTTCATGGTGTTTTGTACTTCAAGGCAACATTCAAGAATTCAAGATGGCATTGTCTGCAAGATAAATTATAGGCTTTCTTCAATCTCTAATGCTGTATGAAGAATAAATGTTTCAATGGACAAACTTGCAGCGATATTTGAAATAGTTATTGTTTTTTTGTGGGTTTTTGTGTAGGAGGTTCTTCAGATGGAGACCCAGATGGGTGGGAAGCTTCTGGACGAGCCAAAGACTCTGAACTTTAAAGACAGCACGCACAATCTGAGACTGTCAATCCACGACGTGCCACACACACACTGGAAGAGCAAGCTCATCGCAAAGTATCAGGTGAGAAGGATATAAAAAAACACACACAGCATGGCTCGGTGTTTTGTTGCGTTGGTCCGGAGTAGACATTTTCACCATCATTCACGTTGATGAATTTCCATGAATAATAAAAGTTAAAATTTAATCAGAATCATAGACACAGTTGAAAGACCCATTAGATTACTTGCCTGAAATTTTACTTTGCAAAGACGTGCATATTATTTGTGCATAGGAGATCCCATTCTACCAGGTGTGGAGTGGCAGTCAGAGAACTCTTCACTGTACCTTCACCCTGGAGAGACTGAGCTCAGCCACCACAGAGATCAGCTGCAAACTGTGTGTACGGCAGGTGGAAGGAGAAGGACAGATCTTTCAGCTGAGCAACACTTTAGAGGAGGTAGGTTTGTTGACATTCACATGCCCACAGCAGAAAAGACACTATTTATTGGATATTTTGCTGTTTGTATTAGAACACTGCAGAAGCACTGGTTGGAGGCAGGATAAAATAGATAATAAAAAGAAAGGAATACAGTTACATAGAGACAGAGGGGTTCCTTCTACATCCTTGTACTAACTTCTACATTCCTGCATTAAAGGTCCTAAAGTCACTAAGTTTTTCTCTGTCTGTCAGAGACTCAGGGTTCCCGCTGTGATTCTGTAACTCTGTTCAATCATTCATACCGGGGCTAGAGGTCGCATAACACGAGAGGAATAACTCGTCTTTGATTTTGCTAGGCCATGTTACCACAAAGTCACTGAATGTGTGTGTCTTTGTGTGTGTGTGTGTGTGTGTGTGTGTGTGTGTGTGTGTGTGTGTGTGTGTGTGTTTGTGTGTGGGCGGGCGTGCGTGTGCGCGCTTGCATATGTCTGTGTCCGTGTGTGAACAGTTTTGGTCGAAGGTCAGAGAGTTCTTTTGGAATGTCACTGCTTTGAATTCTCCCATGATGTTCATGGACGATGGCGTTGCACTTTAGAACTTTTTAACCCTTAGTTAACCAGGTAAGCTGACAAAGAGAGAGGGATTTTTTTTTTTTTTTTTTTACTGCATACAAAGGGAACAGCAGCAGGGAGGGTTCCACATAATTTTGCCAGCACTGGTCACTGAGCAAAGGGAGAATGAAAATCAACGTCTGTAACTGTATCTCCAGTTAACGGAACTGATACATCTTGATCGTAACGCACAGAACATTTCAAAGTGATTAAACGTTAGCCACCTTTCTCCACCGTTTTGTGTCATCCTGTCCAGGGTTATGCACTATAGCCCAACTGATACTAGATTTTGAGGCCCATTAAATATCAATTAAAAAAATAAAAACAAAACTGATTGTCATTGCTCTCAGGCGGACAGACTATGTAATAGAGACACAGTTTCTAAACCTTCTAAAACATACTTTTCCGGCATTTTCTTGGCTAGTGTTGGCTGATACCTGTATTAGGGCACAAGGGTGCACATCATTCCTGTTTACAAATGCAGACAATTAGCCTGCTTTACTTTTGACCACAACTGAAGAAGCAACCAGAATAGTTCAGGATACTATACCACATTCAGATCTGGCCGCAGTTGTGATTAGTAGGTACATTTTCTCTCATGTTTTGCCTCCACGTCTATGTGGCCAGACAATTTTGTGAGTCATTTCGCATGCACAAACCTGCCTGTAAAGTGGACATCCAGTTAAAGAAGCTGTGATGATTTGCTTCTGTGACTTTTCTCATGCAGTTATTAAATTGTCAGAGGTGCAAAATCACACAGTGAAAGAAAGTGCAGTAGAAATGTCCCATCCTGCCTTTTTCTTACACTGCTTAAATTAGCATTTTTTGAGCAATGGCAGTTTTGTCACAACATAAATCATTTTGTTAAGTGATCAGTTGTAATCCATTTTACATAAGCCTAGTCTTACAAAATAATTACTATGGTCACATGAGATGTTTGGCAAGTATGGTAATTAGAGCTGAATAGCTAACACAATATTCAGTGAGGCTCTTTGTCTAATGCATTAAATAAAATACTATAGACCCTCAACCAGGCATCAGTGTTGAACATGTAGAACAATGGAAAGTGAAGTAGATTTAAAGCATTTATTATTTCAACATAGAAACAGAGATGTCTCCTTCCATCAATTTTTCAGTCTTCAGCCGCAGAAAGCTTACCGCTGTAAACCGGGGCTAAGTAGACGCTGTAAATAGCAATCATTCACATCAACACTGGCAGTTGTTGCGTCCCTCTGCCAAACCACATTCATTAGACCACTGCCTCCTTTCAGCCCAGGAGTGGCAGATTAATGGGATGGAGGTTTAGAAAGGGACAGAGATCGACAGTGAGAGGAGAGAGAGAGTGCATGGGAGCAGATCGTTGTATCGGTTTCGCTCTTGTATTAATTAGTAGAATCATCTGTAATTGGTCAAACCGAAGGCCGGCAGCAGAGAGACAAGCAGAATATTGGCCACAGGGACCGAGATAGAGATGTATCTCAAGTATAAATATGACAATTTTAACTTTGAATCTAACCTCAGCATAGATGCACAGTATGATCCATATTTTACTTTTAAGGCTTTCTGGTATATAGTTTAAAGATCCATCCCTGCTCTCTTCTGCCTCACTGCGGAAATTTCACTGTAGTATTCTGAGTACACAACAATATGCAGGAACCTAATTTCTCCATGAATTAAACATTTCAAGAGCAATTGACCGGTTTCTTTCTGTCTTTCCAGGAGGTCCAGTGCATAGACACGTCCCTGATGGACCCTGCCAGTAATATCACAACCTTAGTGGGGCCTAATGCCTTCCGCATCCCTTTATCCATCAGACAGAAGCTGTGTGGCAGTCTGGATGCACCGCAGACCAGAGGCAATGATTGGAGGATGCTGGCCCACAAACTCAACCTTGACAGGTGACACACACACAAATGTTTTATCACTTATTTCCTGTATGCTTCCCTCAGGTCTTTTGCTTGGTTTGAAACGTCGAACAGGATGGCAGATCAAGGTTGCCTTGTCTGAAAAACTGAGTCAATTTCTATATAATATAAATGTGACCTGAGTCCTGGCAGATGAAGTTGGATTGAGAATGATCTGTTTTATTCTTATTCTTAGTTAATATATTACGTATTTTATCTCATTACGACTCAAAGATACAATAGCACATATAAATACCCGAGAGAAACAATCATGTTGACGACTAATCGCATTAACTAGATGCGTCATTCCATGCCAACTCACCCAGAGGTTCAGAACTTTTCCCAATTTACGTCATGGATTTTCTTGAAAAAAAATAATGTAAAAACTTTTTTTAAATTCATGGGACCTTGCAAAAATCCTATTGCTCTACTGCAAATGCTTTTTTAGTTATGAATTTTTGAAGTTTGCCTCCTGGAGCAAAGTTTCATCATTTCTGCGATTCTTTGTAAGCCTCACCAATCTCTTATTTTTCACTTTTTCACTTCACTTGGGTTGAAATTTGTACTGAACATCCAAGAAACCCTAAGGATAATCTGCAAGATGTATTCAAGTAAATTCTCTGTAGTATTAATGTAGTACAAAACATACATCTAGCCATTCATTTTTCAACACATTTCAGTATTTTGAATCTGCATCTCTGTAGAGTTTGAGTAAACTGCAATACTGCTGGACTCCCCTGCACCTAAATAGTAAAGATGTGATTTTCTGTTTGCATCTGTGTCACAGGTAACATCCTTAGTATCTCTATCCTCCGATGTGTGTCTCGATGATTCAGTCTGGAGGTTGATTTACCACCGGTTACCGGAGCAGAGGCAGATATTGAGAGGATAATTGGGCACAAGTGCACCTCATTGTCCCAACAGGCAGCCCGCTCATGATGCAGTCTGCTCGTGTGGGCACCAAATATTCCCGATCAGTGGGTGAAAAAATGTACAGCTAGCCAAATTGATGTTTACTTCTACATTTCTGCTAAAAGCTACTCTTCAAAAGGAGCACGATAAAATTATCTCAAGGAAATACCATCTTTTATCCTCTCTGCTCTTGTAACTGCCACATCATGTCTGTTTGACTTCAAAGTATGACTCATGCTCACAGCCACCACTCCTCACATAACTTTGACAAATGGTGGAAGCTCACACACACACACACACACACACACACACACACACACACACACACGAACCCACAAACACACGCACACAAAAGGTGGATTTTAGCTATTGGGTTCACTTAACAGCAGGATACCCCTTATCACATACTGCAGACGGAGTCTGAGACAGAACGAAATAAAGTAAGAAGAGAAGTAATGAAAATGGCTTTTCATTAGATGTTTTGAGTGAGAGAAAGAAACATGTAGAAAGAAGAAATCTGCAGGAGGAAAGGAGCAGAGGAGCGTTGTACATGCCTGTGGTTGTGTTTAAAGAGCTCCAGAGTGTGCCAACAGCACAATTACAGGATTTACACAGGAACAGAAAGTCCCATTTTTATCCCCATAGGACTCAAATTTGATGGCTCTTCCACTTTAAAGCAGCATTGAGATCATTGTCACAGATGGCTCATCGTTAGTTTTCCTCTGCCACGACTGTCTGCTTGACTCTCGACGGCTGTAATCTTACACTAGCTATAAAAACGGTTCTCTCTGTGGAGTTATTGGCACATTGTTGTTCTCTACCTCAATTTCAAAATGTGTTTTTTTTTTTTTCTTCGTTTAAAATAGTTTGAACTGAACATACATAATGGAAAATCTTCTAAAAAGAAGTCTCCTTCTTCATTTTGGCTAAAGTCCTTAACTCATTCCATTTTATATCATTTATATCTGATTCTGTGTGTCTTGTTACATTGTCTGATATCAGGTGCTTTCAATACATTCAAAAAAGATATTAGGTTATAAGTCGGACTTGTCAAGAGATCTGTCATGCCAGGAAAAAAATCGTTAAATCTAACTTCTGTAGTATGGGGAAGTAGAACATGTTCACCTTTCGTCTTTTCCAGACTACTTTTCAGAATAGTCTTTTGTTTTTTGCAGACATACCTGTTATGTAATAGGATGTGCATACATTGCAGCAATTTCTTCCTCCCAATTTGACTTTTAAAAAAGAGGAAAAAAAAGGGTTAAAAAGTGTTATGTCTAAGGTTTTTCAAGGTGACCGTCATCACCTGAGTCTGTTTCAAGCTTTTCAGATAGGCTGCCCTATCCCCAATAACATAAATGGTACTATATAGTATTTATTGTCTTTGTTTGATTCTTTGATTCCATTAGTAAACATCTGAAACATTACTTTTTTTTTTTAAGGTTATGAAGAAGTTTGCAGTTTCAGTATGAGACTTGGACTGTTTATTGTATGACCTGTCTCCCCTATCCATCTAAACCATTAGAATTTTTTTCCTATGTGTTCTGTGGATTTTGACATTTATGTTTGTCTCATTTTAAAGATTATTTTTAATCAGTCATTAATGTGAAAATGACCTTGGGTGTTGTAGATCTGGCTCCCCTTTTGATTGGTCGTTGCAGCCTGTAGCTTGTTGTTGTGAATTTGATGCCTCAAGAAAGTACCGTGGCTGAAACGTCGTATCTCTAAGAAACTTGTGGGAATTAAACTTTTCTATTGTATATTATTAACTGTATTTACCATACCTTTTGTCCCTCATCCCCTGCTTGATTTTTCCAGGTACCTGAACTACTTTGCCACCAAGTCCAGTCCGACAGGTGTGATACTGGATCTCTGGGAGGCCCAGCACTTCCCCGATGGAGACCTAAATGAACTGGCCGCTGTGCTGGAAGAGATGGGTCGCCATGACAGTAACCTCGCCTCCATGACAATGGAACATTGACGAAGCAAAGTGGTTACCAAGACAATGACAGAACCCTGGAGACAATTACACGTGAATTCTCTACGGTTGATACTGCAGCAAGGGCAATGAACGACTTAGATGTGAGCAAAAGAAAAGTTGTTGCCATGGTGATTGAGCACCAGCTAAATACCATGGTAATCATGCCGACATGGTAACAGACAGAATGAGAGGTGCTGGAGCTGGAGCTGGAACTATGCGCCTATCTTTGTATGTGTCATTGCGCGATGTTGCAGTGTCATGTGTGACAGAAGGAAAGATAACCCTACCTACCACACAAACAGAGTCTATCAGGAACAAACAAAACATACACACGCCTAAAAAAAAGACCTTGTCTAGTGTAACACCAGTTGTTCTCTTGCTGTTACTTTTTACTGAACAAAGACAGGATGAGAAAAGAAGAAAGATGCGACCGAGGTACTGACCTTGAAAACCTCTATGGGAATGGAACAGAATCATAAAGGGAGAGAAGCTAAACTGATTACAGAAGAGTGGGAGAAGGTAGATTGAGGAAAGAGAGAGTTACAGACTCTTTAGTAAGACGAGAGTAAACACAGAGAAAAGTTAAACTGATTACAAACGGAGGGAAGACGTAAAGATAAAATGATGATGGAAGAAGCGGCAGGTGATCATCACAGGATGGAAAAGAGATAATGAGAGAGGAGATAAAGAAGTGATCCCACTCCTCTCCTGTGAGCCTTGGCTGTACGTGTTTGCCAGTACAGTTTTTTTTTCTTTATATCGTTTCCTAGGGAACACTCTATGTATTCTGCTGTCCATATGTGTGGATCATTTCCTGCAAACAGAATTTGCTACACAGTGACTGTCAATCAAGGGCCCTGACCAGAAACAAGCCCAAGACAACAGCTTCCCTTTTTTGGCTGACATAACATCATTTATGATGTTTAAATTAGTGTTAGATTAAGTATCGAGTTTGTGGCTTTCTTCCAAGGTCACAGGAAATCTAAAAGCACTACGTCAAAGGCAACTGAAATTGCTCTCCATTTGCCTTTTTACTTGTGCGCCCAATCCTCTTTAAAAAGCCAGTCCAAAGATGATAACACTCCTGATGGATACAAGTGAAAACCTATGTTTTGTTTGCTATTTTTAGTAGCGTATGGTTGTGACAGATATGTTTTGTCTGTTTTGAGGTATATTTAAGATTGCACTTATGATAAACAGATAAACAAGGCAAAGATGCACATTGTCAGCTATTTCTTACATTTATGTACAGTATACTACAGTATACAGTACACAAATATGTTTTTGTTTTTTTTAAAGGAGTAAGCATTTTCTAATTTAAGAAATGTATATATTTTTGATGTGATTTGAGGTTGATCGCAACTTCATATCCAGCAGTCTCTCTGAAAGACTGTTGGGGCTTGTTTCTGGACAGGGTGCAACTCAGAGAAAAGGGAGAAGACGCAAAAAGGGATGAAGTAGAAGTGAAAACGCAAGTGTTTTTAAATACAGTAATATACAGCACCATAGTATTACGTGATAGTGAATTAAATACAACTGATATCATTCATTATCGCTAAATGTACACAAATATACTGATTTTATCAATCTTATTTTAATTTACTAAAATATAAATAGCCTACATATATATATTTCTTTTGTATTTTTGATGTCGTATCATCACAGGATGTCAGTTGTTATCTGCCATTAGGCCACATGTTATTTCATTTGTGCTCACCACCATGACTTTGCTGGTCACTAGCACCATCCAGTGGCCTTTGAAGAATAACAGCATTTACATTTTTTTTGATCCTCTGAAACGTGTAAATACATGATTATCATGTTCATCCTAAGGACCTTGTATGACCATATTATTTTTGTTCAGTGATCATTATTGTGTTAGTAACATTAACTTTTGGGGTTTTCTTTTTGCCATTTTAATGTTTTTATAGATGTGAACTGTATGGGGGTGAAAAAAATATGTAACATATCAGTTAGTTGCCCTTTTTCTGGAAACAATGTTCTGTCAGCAACTAACATTCCAACTCATGGTGTTTATGTTGAAAAAGTTGCAATTCAGAGGTAAAAATCAAGATAACAATGGGGGGGGGGTGTAAAATGAAGTGTAATATATTTGTGTTTTGCAGAGCAACATTGTGAACCAAGGCTGGCTTTCAAATGACCCCAGACGACAGTGTCTGATGAAAAGGTGTAACTCCAGTGCGCGAGCGTTGAGGAAAGACAAACAGCCTTTTTTTTAGTGGCTTTTGAATCATTGTCTGATGCCCCTGGGAACTTGAACTCTATTCACCACGTAAAGGACAGCATGAACGTTCAGTTCAAAGGAAACACATGTAAAATAATCAAAAACTGGAGTTGAGATACTCCTGCTCTGAAACTATGGAGAGACGCCATATGAAACTGAACATCAGGTATGTAGAGGAGATACTGAGGAGGATATTGTAAAGAAAACCAAGTAGGCAGGGGCCAAGTTAACACAGGTACAAAAGGTCAGATCTTTACCCGGTTATGGCAGATTTCATCTTGTGGCTGTCCACACGGGGAACCTTGACATTGAATTTTCGCATTGATTTTTCTTTCTTTGTTCAGTAAGTCAGCAATGTGAAAGTTAAGAAATCAGATCTCTTGTATCAGTGTCGAACCAGATGTAGTAAACCCGGAGTCCTGAAAATATGTGTGTTATGAACCAAATTAGAGAAGGTGTGTGGTTAAATGACAGAGTGGATGTTTTGTATCTTTTCAAATGTACCTGCTGATGTCAGATGTTAGGAAATCAAGAGGAAGAGATGTGTACGTCTTACGAGGATAAAAGCCTAAAACATCAACTCATCAATTCAGTTTGTTTCAGAACAAAACATACCCCAAAGGGGATGACAGTGTCTCTTTCATACGATCTGATCATCAACTCAAAGGCAGAACTCAGTCATACAAGATCTGATTTTTAACTGATGAAACATGTTCAAGGAAACAATCAGTTAAGACATGTCGGTTACATATTACTGTGTAACTTCACCCAAAATTTGATCCTCGCCCTATTCTAAGTCTACAGTTTACCAGCAGGATAGACTGTTTGTTAGTGGAGTAGACTGAAAAAAGGGAGTTTCCATATGAGGAGAGCACATGTAGGCCTCAAGAAGGTGATCGTCTGATGTGAAAATTAAGAAAGTAGCGTTAAGATATCAAAGTATGTACAAATATTTTCTATCCACGGTATGTACAGTCGTGTACTGTCAGCTATATTTGGCAAATTTCAGAGTATAAAAAAAGAGCAGTACAGTTAGATACTAGTCTGTATGTTTCAAGTTTTTTTTAAATTTAAGTTTCTCTCCTTTTTTGTAAAAGCAGTGTCTACTATGCAAACTTGGCATTGGTTATCATGATAGAAGTCTATAACTAGAGCTGTCCTTGTAAGTGCATTTTTATTTTACTATCAGGAGTGATTTGATTTGATTAGTGCGGGGTAGTGTTGGTCCATCTTAGCTAATTCTGGCACGCTTCATGAATCTTGCTCAATCTTGCTGAATGCTCGCCTCTCTATCTCCTCTAATTGTTTTCTGTACAAAGTGTAAGAAAGAATTTTTAAGACAATTAATAAATTATATTTATAAGCAATGCTGAAAATGTTTAGTGCCTTTGGTGGCTTATTTCAACAGAGCTGTATAAGGGAATTGTTTTACACTTATATTTCTCACATCTTGTACCGTAAGGGGGAATTGTGCGAAATGCAGTTTCTAGACTGTGAATATATAAATTTGATTTGCAATTCTTTGATTTTTATACCTTTGTTTCTGTGAAATTCATATTTACAGGTTCCAGACTCACTAATTCGTTGTCTAAAAGGAGCCTGAAGTGAATGAAAATTGAAAAAGAAAATCCTTATGGTGTCAGTGTTTAACATGCTGTTTGCTCAGCAGCACTGGTGGGTTGTAATGAGGTATGCCACTTTTTTTTACAAAGAAACTATGGAGAGCTTGCCTTAACACTAAGAGGCACTGCCAAGTGACTCCTCAGCATGCACCTCATTCAGCCACTACAAACTGTGCATCAGCCACGTGAATGAGTTAAACACTTTATTTGGGGGAATGTTCAATCTTTTTACTGAATTAAAAACACCATGTTCTCTCACAGACAACTACAGGAGGTACAGATTAAATAAGGCACGACACCCAAAAGGAAAGAAAGGGCATTTATATCACAACAAATCTGTCACAGCCGAACCTCCAATGGTAAATAATTTTAGTCAGTAGCGACCGAACAAGAAGCTCATTGACCTCTGAAGAAAAGTTGAACAAGGATTTTACAAATACTAAAAATGAGTTGGCTGGTGCCATTTGAGGGAAAATCTCAAATGGCAATGCTGCGATGGCAGACCAGTGTGGAACAGTCCGTTAACTGAGATGATGAAAGGTGTCCAGATTTGCCTGGAGAACCATTCCATGCTGATCCAGCTGGTGAAGCCTCCCAATACCTGACTGCAACTATGTTAGAATTTCAATTCATGGAGAAACTCGCCTGATAGCAGCTTGATGATAGGTTTTGTTTTTTTTAATGACTCAAGTGCCATTTGATTTTAGTGTGACAGCAGCAAATGTTTTATTATGATGAATCAGTTCGACATATGCTTTAATTTACATGTATGAGGCACAGGAAAAAGTGACCTTATCCACAGGGTAATTCTGGTGGTGTGGTAGTTTCGGGATGGCTGGGTGCGTTTTTTTAGGACCAGTCAGTTTTTAAATAATACTGTGTGTTCAACTATTTTATCTTAAGTGAAGGTTTCTGGTCCGGCTGCCTAAAATACACCTATCCATCATCAACCTAGTTATGGGAGCCGCTCTGTATTACTGGGAATGACTGAAGGCTAGCAATCCCGTGACACACAAATTGTGGTATCCCTAAACTAACAGTCACAATTCCACACATTTATAATAGAGCGCTACATCATCGAGCAAGAAGTAACCACTACGGTTAGTGTACAGCAGTTTTTGATTGACTTGACATACTTCCTTTCCTGTAATGGCTGTGGAGTGCCTATGGATGGCACCGTTCGGCTTCAATCAATCATGCAATCATATGTGATGCCTACTCTCCTCACTCAGGTTTTATTTTTAATAGTTTTATTTGGGAGGCAAAGAAACACAGAGGCGTTTAGAGCCTCGATCCAGAATTTATTTGGACATATAAATTTTATTTTTCACATATAGTCTTAAAGAGTTTGAGTTTTACATGGAAAATACACTTTCATAGCCCATCACAACTCAAAAATACAAGTATACCTTTTCTTCAGTGTCTACAAACATTACCAGCGTAATCAAAACTTTTAAAGCCTCAAAATACTTTTTTTTCTGGTCACATAGTGTCAGTCCTTGTAACAAAAAGAAGTTAATTTAAGAGTGACAAAAATGTGTTCAATCCAATTACAATATAAAGCCAGTAGTGGGGTGACAGTGATTTGAAAGGAGGTGTCATGCTGCGATAACAGATTGCCTTTAAGCACATCCCTTCAGTCCTGTCACACAGACCTTCATCTACAGCTAGGGTAGCTTTCACAGAAAGCAGTGATATAGTATTCCACTCACTGGTCAGTAGCCTGTTTGCATGTCTCTGCAGCTACAGGGCCAAGTCAAACTCAATCTCTTTCTCCAAGACCTTTGGAGAATGTGAACAGGAACCTATATCTGGTTTTAGAGTCCTCACACTAGTCAGAAATGAGATTGTCTCATCTTCTCTGATGGACAGAACAGGGCCACACAAGACCTGATTGTGTTTTATTCATCTAAGTTTTTGTAAACCACCATAGTCCTGTAATCATTTTTTTCAAAGGGGACTTGGGTTGCAGAGTTTTGGGCATCTGGACTCAAAGTTTGTGATCCTGTGATCTCCAAAGTCGTCATCTTGCTTCCTGTCCCCCCTCCTTTTCCAAGAAAAAAGGTTTGTGCGGCTTGGACCAGTGCCGGTGTGATTGTTAGTGCCCTTTCTATGTGTGTCAACACACACCTGGCAGTGGCTGCTCACAGCTTGATATCCTGTGACTCTGACATCTTTGCAAGTGTCTTTTTGACCCGGAGGGCGGTGAGGCGGGAGGCTGGGTTGTGGGCCCAGCATTCTGTCATCAGCTTCCCCATCTGTCTCAAACACTGAGGAGATACAGATTCATGTTATGAATGTCATTAATTTGTGTTTGTGCCATGTATATGTAGCATATTTTGAATTATTTAACCTCATCGCTGGTCCATCGATTAGGAAAGGACGGTCGTTGTCTCTTGATGCAGACCACCTCTCTCATGTCTTCATATGAAGGGTCTGTAGGAACTAACTCATGGTACGGCAACTGATACTCCTCAAGAATCCCTACAATAAGTAAGTTCCGAAAGAAAACTGATGAATTCTGTAAAACTAGATCCCAAAAATTGAACAACGTTTTCAAAATACATACTGCACAGCCATCAAAAAAAAAAAAAAAAAAAGAAATGCATAAAAAGTATATTTACTGTACTTACCTCCTGAGACACAACGCCGAGCAATCTCCCAGAGAATGAGCCCAAAGCTGTACATGTCGGCCATGATGTACGATTGAAAATGACTTCTATTCAGGGTCTCGTCCAGAACCTCTGGAGGCATGTAGCGCTTTGTACCGACTCTAGTGTTGGGAGGGATGTCTACCTCATTGGTGTCACTGCAGAATCAGAGAACAAAGTCATCATTTTAAATTAAAGATCAATTAGCTATGAACGTAGCTGAATCCTTTGAAATAATACAAGTTTAAAATATTTTGATCTTTGGAGCTTAACTTCAGCAAAACATGGATTCAAATCAAGAAGTAAAGTGGAATATTTCTTCAAGTCATGCTAAATAGCAGCACATGTCCCTGACACACCCACCTGATAAACTTGACCGCCAGTCCTAGGTCAGCTATACAGCAGGTCCCATTTCTTTTCACCAGTATATTCTTACTCTTCAGGTCCCTGTGAGCAATGGCAGGTTTGCCCTGGGTGCCAAATATCTCTGTGTGGAGGTGACAGAGTCCTGATACAGAGGAGTAGGCCAGTCGCAGCATGGCTTTATTGTCCAGAGTGGTTGATTTGAGGTAGTCATACAAAGAGCCATTTTCATGGTAGTCTGTGATTAGGTAGAGTTGGGTCCAAGAGCCAGTTCCTTTAATGTCTGCAGCTATAAAACCTGTGAATGGAGTGGGCAGGGAATAGAGGGAGGGTGAGAGAGAAGGAGTTGAACAGGCAGGGAGTCCAGGAAGCAGCTTTCCCCACAGTAGATCTCCAAATCTCTGGCTGAGTTTGACCATGAAATATTGTTGCCATCCAACTATATGTGCATCTCAGGGGTTTCATTGTAGCCTTTGCTCCAAAAATTATTGCATTCATTATGTATGCCTATATCTGTGTTCACTGCGAAGATGTATCAGTTAGGTTCAGTCATTGTGGTGGAGCAGGACAGACCACTTTATGTTTCAGATTAATTTTTTTTTTCTTTGGGGGCCCTGTTTCGATCAAGCATGCTGTGCAAAACTTTGTTGTAATGGTGGCGATTTTGAATTTTTGGAGTGAGTTCATTCACCACTGTTGGGGGAAATTACTTTTAAAATGACTTTTTAGACTAACTAGTCTAAGTCATGCAAAATCTGTATGAAGACAGGTAATTTTTAATGTTTACACCACAAAAATGCGCTGTCAAATTTAGGTGAACGCATTTTGCCAATTACTTTTCAGACACTATGGTTTTAATTGTAGAACTGAAAAAGATGTAAATCATCTGAAGCACAATTGTTAACAATGGAAAGTGACAGGTTGCAAAACAACAGATTAAACCTTGAAATTAGATATTTTGTCCAAAGTTGAGAACATACTGTACCCACATGCAAGCCAGAGACTTGAAATAAGATGTTTTTGTCTTGAAACCCTTGAAAATAATTAAGACAAGGCAAGTCAAGTAGCCTTGCATAGTCAGCACTAGATACTCTAATTCATTCTCAAAACAAGTCAGATTAGTTTTATAATTCTAAATGTGATCTCACTTGCTTGGAGAGAAATCACTCAATCGAATCAAACAGCAAAACTTAGTGAAATTCAAAGTGCTTCACAGATGAGTGAAAAGCTGATAAGACAACTCAAATGTAAGCAGTAAAACAATTTGATACTAATGCTCATGAGAAATAAAAGTTGTGAAAAAGTAATAATAAAACCAATTTTTAAAAAGATTTTAAAGAATTAAACATAAATAAAATAGAATAACACTAGAAATGTAGTTTTTGCAATGTAACTTCCTTTGTAGGAAGCCTTCGGTTTGGCTCAACCCGTTAACATGTTAATATTGGCAACTGCCTGCTTTTGTGGATTTGATGATACTGTATTACAGATCCTAGTGCTGAATTGAAAATAAAACATGTAGTATCGACTGTGGAAAGCAGCGTTATGCTTTGCAGCATCTAGTTTGTCTTCTAGTTTACTGGGAAGTGATCTTTTGCCCCACTATCTAATTACTATGCATCTTGAGTGGTTTAATTATGCAAGCTTTGGTTTGCAGTCTGTTGTTGTCTACTTCATAATTTGTTATGTTAAGCGGTCTCTTGGCTATAATCGATCTGCTGTGGTACTGAGCGCAGTGTGGTGCAGAATAATGGACACAATTCAACTCCAGCTACGGCAAGATTTATTTACTGTCAGTTGTTGTTTCGTTTTGTTTTTTTAACTTTTTGCTATAAAACCCAAAAATAAAATTAATCTATCATTTACATTAATCACCTATCAGTACACCAATGCATCCATCTTTCCATCCAAACCCAATTCATCCATTTGTTAGTCCACAAATTAGGATTGTTTAGGATTACTGCTACTATATTAGAAAGTGTTATCATCTGTCCCTTCAAACCCCTGCTGGGTTCTTTGTTAATTACGACGGCGCACAGAGAGCATAGTTGTATGGATTTTAAAAAATTTAAATTTAGAGAGAAAGACAAATAGATTGACAGAGAGGTGCATAGAGACAACCAATTATAAACGGAGAGAGTCACAGGAGGGGGCAGGATTGCAAGAAGTAACACACAGGGGACAGAAAGAGAGAAACTAGTCTTACCCAGTATGTTCTCATGTCTCATTAAGACAGTCTGGTAGATTTCAGTCTCTCTGAACCAACTGGCCTCCTCAGTGGTGAAAAAGACTTTAACAGCCACTTTTTCTCCCCTCCACCTGCCCATCCACACCTCTCCATACCTCCCCTTGCCGATCTGCTTCACCATCTGAATCTGCTTGGCTATCGTTCTCTGGACCTAAGGAGGAGCAAAAGGCGGGTTAAAAATGAAAACCCCAATTTAAGGTTGCGTGATCCTCAGAATCAGCAATTATGATTTCATTGTTTCTTAGCTTTCCCAAATAGAAAATGCCTAAAACATTTATTTCAAACATCTTGGAGGTATGAAATCACCATTCTTATCTCACCACATGTGGTAAAACCTAACCAGTTAGGACGGCAAGGGCCCTGATGTGTGCTTATAGTGGATCCATGGAGCATCTTTTAGGTGCAACAGGTGTTTGGCTGCAATGTGGGTATCTCACCAACAGAGGGAGCCCTGAGCCTGAGCCAGAGCTTTGTGACTGCTCTATCAGGTCCTTCAGAGATTCTCCAGGGGGGATGTAGGTCTCATCCTGCTCCAGACCAATACTGTACCGAGGACGAGACTCCTGACGCTTATACCTGTAAAACGGAATCATCCAGCACACATTGTTAGAAAGACACCATCATATTTGGTAAAAAAGTATGTACTGTGTATTATACCGTAACTGGAAGGTCAAGAAAAGCGGTCCCCAGAGAGTGGTGCTGTAAACCCTAACAAAGTGTGTGAATGAGTGTGGGTTTGTGTTTGACTGTTTAATAGTTGGGTGTAATTACCTGAAGTAGCAGAAGACAATGATGACCGCCAAAATAATGCTGCAAACAGTGACTGAGATCAACAAGGCCATGTGGTGGATCTTCCCATCTACATAGACTAAAGAAGAGTGGATACAGAGGTGAATAAAGGGGGGTGAGGTAGTGAAAGAACAAAAGAAAGATGGAATATAGGAGAGGGGAAGGATAAATGTACGTAGAGAAATGAAAAATGTCAGAAAAGTTAAAAAATAAATCACCAAACATTTATCACATTTGTCTTCTGCTGCTTTCCCTCTGTTTGCCAATTATCCACAATAATGTGATGAATGTGCAACAACTGGACATTCTCAAGAAAAATGCATGGAATCATTTCCTGGTCAAGAAACTTAAACTGAAAAAAAAAAAAAAATCAAATCAAAATCTCTGATATCCCTGATAGAAAAAAAAAAATCATGGGTGAGGAAATGGAAAAAATGATACCAAGAAATCAGTCATCCTTACAAGTTACTTGAAAGAACCGTTGTACAGTAAATCAAGTACAAATCATATTTCACTCATCAATTTTTCATTTTCTTCTGGCACACACTCTTTCCCCTCAAGGCCCCAGTCAACAGCGAGAGGAAGCCCTCAGCCTAGTCGATGAATTCTCTCCCTGATCCCCTATGATAGGGTTTCAGATTGATGACTCTGCCCTCAGTGTCTGCTGGGGCTTGTGATTTCCCTGGGAATCTAGGCTTACTGTCTCACAAATACACAAAAAGAGCTTCACACTCACACATAGAGTATAGAGTTGTACACAGTGGAGACCTCAGTATTCTCTTGACACTCAGTAGCTTCGACGAGCTCTATGCAGGACAGTTTGACAGTAACTCCCACTGTCTCCCCCAGTTCAGAGGCCTTTGACTCTGACATTGTCATGATATCTCTGAATCCCGTGTGCTGTAACACCATCGGTCACAGTTCTTGGCCCTGTCTATATCACTGTCACCTCCACACTGTCACTGTCACCTGCCAGCTGGAGAACAATTGGCTCTTTAAAATCTTTTTTGTGTTTCATGAAAGTGTTGCCGTGGGATGAGAGTAGATAGACAAACTTACGAGGTGGTTTGAGCGGTGGCAGTGTAGGATGCAGGTTTCTGTTACAGTAATCTTGGTCCGTACAGCACTCTAGCGATCTCCTTTGACGCGAGTTCCCTGTGTCCTGGAAAAAGGAAAAGTGATTTTTGTCTATTCTGTGTTTCTATTTTTTCTACAGGGAGGCTAAATTTATCAACTAACTGAAAGAATACTGCTGATAAAGAGATTGATCAGCGATGAAAATAATTTCTGAAAATCAAAACATTTCCTCACCATTGAAATAAAAAAATGTTGTAAAGAGATAGAAGATACAAAAGGAAATGATTGCAAAACAGACAGGTTATGCGGATCTTTATAGTCATCTACTTACCCTACACTGAAACTCTGACCCGACCAGGCCCAGGCAACCTGCAGTCTGGACCGGTACCCCTCCGTCCTCCTCCACCATGGTAAAACAGTAGCCATCGGTCCTGGAAAACAAGGTAAAGCTACAGTAACTACAACAGACTATACCATCGTTTTATGAAAAACCTATTATGATCAAGACTGTCCGTGATCGCATAACCACAGGTGTACATACTGAACCGCTATGTAGTATATGTGTGAGTGTCTGTGTGTGTGCAAGTGAATGTTTATTTATGCATATGCACTTGTGTTATATTGTTTTTGTGTGTGTGTCCTCTCCTTACCTGCATGTGTTATTGGTTGAATCTTCTGGGCAGTGGTGATAGCAGTGACACCACAGTAGTCTTTGGGAGGACAAAGCAGGAGCTGTACTGCCACTAGTCTCCTTCCCACTCTCCACTGCCTCCTTACTGGATGCTCTCAGCAGCATACTGTCCAATATGTTGCCTATAAAACAGAAAGAGGGAGAAAACAGGAGAAATTTAGCTGGAGGAGAGGCAGACACAAGATGTTGCAATCGCACATTTGAATCATACATAATATATTTTTAACGGGGAAAGAGCACAGTGCCAAGACTGCCAGGGGCAAGGGGCTGCATTATTAGTGTCATCAAAGAACTGAAAGTATCTGCAAAAAAAATACCTATCTATAAAAAAATATTTGTGGTAACACAGCCAGACCCAGGTGTTTCATTCTCTGTGAAGCTTGCTGATCTGGAAAAAAGTTATATTAAGATTGAGAAAGGAGATAGATCATACATTTAATATTCGATGAGACATGTTCCAACAAACGGAGCATTTGCTCCTGCCACTGATAATGTGGCACTTCACGAGCAAGCTTGTACTTCTCTAACATGTGAGCCAGTGTATTGGCTTTATTCTGTCAATGTTTTCCTGATTGAGGTTGTGAGGCTACTGATCTGCACTCTCGCAGATCTCCTTTGTGTTTTCAGATTGTAAATTAATTGTGTTCTTTGGCACGTGTATAGTGATAATAGTGTAATTCTGTAGTTCATGCAATTTTACTATAGTACTTCTGCCGATGCTTCTGACTTCATCAGCATTAGTAAGTTCCGGGGGGGGGTTAATATCTTTACACCCCCCCCTCTGCTGTATGCTTGCAGGTAGTAATGAGGTTGGAGCCAAGACAGCAAATATCTACTCTGTATTTACATCATAAATCCATTCCACATGAGCTGGCTGACTGAAATGAAACATAATCTAATTTACTGCAGTGAAACCGACATTCAGTCTATTGAATAAAATAAATAAATAAATAAACTAAATAAATATGAAATGGACAAGACACAATTTGAGAGACAAAAACATGCAACATATAGAAAAAAGAAAAACAAACCGAGCTGAAACACCTTATACAGTGCAATGTGTTTCACAGCAGATGTTTCTTCACGCTTACAACTGATACAGCTCCCAAGAACTAGATTGAAGCTCTTGTATTCCGCAGTTATCCTATTTCAAAAGGGCACCTGTTTGTCACTTGAGGGAAAAAAGGATCACGGAAGTGTCTTTCCTTCATTGCTTTTAAAGCTTTTCATTCATTCGAGCATGATCATTGAGACCAGATGCTTAACAGCTGCAAGTGGCGATTGTCCAAAATAAGCATGAGTCCTTCCTCTCTGAAAAAAACTACTAGCAGATAAAGAATCTGCTCTCCTATTCCTCTTTCAACCTCTCGTTCACAAGTTCGGCTTTCTTTTTCAGCAGATGCTTCTCACAAAGACTGAGAATCAATAATCACGCAGACAGTATGTTTGAAAGGGCAAACTCAGAATGTATGAATCAATCAAGTACTTATTATTTCTCTGTAAACATTAACTTTCCTCATATTGAAGGAGTGACGTAGAGTGAAGCATAAGCGATTGAGAAAACCTTCTTAGAAATACGAAGCACAAAAACTGCATCTAGTTTTCATCTTGGTCAAAAAATACGGTACATTTTTCAAACTAAGAAAAAAAAAAAAAAAGACTAATAGCTTACTCTTGCAGAAATGGACATGTGATGCATGGTCAAAATTACGTAAGAGCAAACACTGGCTGTGCATGTGGAAACTCCAAACTACTGCCCGCTTCTCATGGATTTTAGTTTTTCTTGCAACAAGAGAATAGAGGCTTTTTAGTATATAGGCTCCATGAAAAATGTGTGAAGCATAAAAGCCTGTATGTGTCAGATGTCATGACTGTGGGTCCTGCTTATCTTCATTAAAGGGCTTATCTAACCACAGAATAAGTAGGCTGGTCATAGCTAAATAAACTTTGTGGCTAATGCGACCCCGCACTAGTGTGGCAGTGTAACCACTTTCAATCTAAAACTCTGTTATTTTCTGTTGTTTTTTTAATTGCCTGTGTTTTTTGCAATCCATTCACCAGTCTTAACTCTCAATATACTTGTGTTTCAGTTTCAGCTTCATAGTCAACTTTCATGGAAGTACAATTGAGCTACTGTATAATTTTGTTGGAATATTATAATTAAGTGGATGTGCCCTAAGAAGTTATGGCAAGGTCATTTGCTGGTCTAATATTCCCATTTTAAAATCAACTTTAAAAATTAAATTAAAGTTAAGTTAAAGTACTTTGCACATGACAAGGTGCTGCCAAATGTAACATTCTTGTTCATCCGTATTTTCTTTTATTAGAATACTTCATTTTGGAATATATCCTAAAGGCTAACTAGCTAGCATAGGCCTTGTTTCGGTGGCATCTCGAGTGGGGTGTGGCTAAAGAACGTCAAGAGGCATTTCACATTAAAATCTGCTAAACAATGAAGAGTCCTTCTGAGTGAGCGAACACTGCACCATGAATGGAGACTTACACAGTCTAAAGTGAACATATAGCAATGAGGTTCTGTTAGCGTGTTAATTGGATAGGAGGATAACCATCTATTGAGTGTGTCACCTCTGAAGAACAAATTTGATTAGATGGAAACTTTAAAATGTGCTGTGTATTTTTGGGGTTGTTATGCAGTCAGTCAGATGTAAGATGATGGGTGGTATCTTCTCTTTTATCTGAGCTCAGATGTCTTTCACAAAACATCAAAGACCTTCCTGTGGAGAGAAACGCTTAAAGCTTCCTAATGGACTGAAACATACAGACTCTAATACACACGTAAGACAGAAGTGTATGCACATGCGCACATGTGCTTTAAAAATGTCTCTTTTTCTCTTGATATATTTCACTGTCACTAATAGTTTTCTATGCTTTATTGTCACTGTTGCACTTGTGTTTTCTGACATTCGTGAATCCGTATTCACAAAAATGACCAAACATTAAGTGGTGTTGACTTCAAAAACTAAGGCTCAAAGAAAGGAAAGTCACAACTAATGCTATTTGAAAGATTAAAATGCTGTAGCTTTCCAATTATATTCTGATCTAATGCTTTGCTTTTGTCCTCTGTGTTACAGTCCAGGTGCAAACAGTATTGAAAGGATGAGGCGGTTGAGCTCATTCATCTCATTCACGTTGACAGTGATAAATGTGAGTACGCACCAACAATTAAGAAGCATTCTGATGTGAGTTGACATTGCTTTTCTAGCTCAAAGTTTGTCACTGCTAGTGCAAAGTCTAATTTCTTTGCCTTTCTCTCATCAATAAGGAAGTGTGTGTCTCATTAAAAGGATATAGTATGTCTCAAGATAAGTAGTTCTTCCTCTTTAAAAACAGAAAAATAAAAAAAACAAGAATTCACTACAGTAGGTTCATAATAAACTGTTTCCTAGGAGTTTAATTTGCCAAAGGGAAACTCAATAAAAAAATAACCTGAGCATCTTTTCAGACAATTGTAGTGATTTGTCATTGAGCATTTCCCTTTCTAAATGTCTCTCTTGTACACACTGATAATGTGTTGACAATACTGCAAGAGAGGGACGGTGGGGTTTAAAGGGGTCACATTAACAACTGACCGATTTGAGAGAAAGGGAGAGAGGAAGAGTAGGAGGGGGAGAGGAACAGGGGATTAACAAATGAGAAGTGACAGAACTGCGGGGAACTGGTGGGCAGTTTAGAAGGACACAGAGGGGACAGAGCAGAGACCACTGGCCTTTTCCACCCTCTCTCTCACTCTGTTCCCCTCCCTCCCATCACTTACTCCATCCTACTCCCTAATGCTCACTCACTTTGTGTTTTACTTATTGCCAACCTCTCTCTCTCTCCCCCTTTCTTCTTCATTCTATATCTCTTTCTTGAGCCCTGCTCTGTCTCTTTCTTACATGAACCCTTTCAATCAGCTAAAGTTCATAGCCTTTTCTTCCTCTATTAGAACCTACTCATGTCCTTTTCTCCAAGACATTTCCTCTTTTCATCCTGTTTTTTCATCATTCTCCCACACAATCTCCCTATCTTCCTTTACCCCACCCTTTTTCCTCTTCTCATCTTCCACTTTCTTTGCCCTGTCTTCCCTATCCGAGTTCAGAGGATTGTCATGTGAGGTGCTGCTGTACTGTTGACAAAACACAAAGCCTGTCACATCCATCCTGCACCTGGGATTCCTGGCTACTCGGTCTGTGTGTGTGTGTGTGTGTGTGTGTGTGTGTGTGTGTGTGTGTGTGTGTGTGTGTGTGTGTGTGTGTGTGTACGCTTGTACGTGTGTTAGAAGGACAGTACGAGAGAGACAAACAGGGAGAGAAGCGAAAAGAAAGAAAAGCTTCAACCCCTGGACAATGTCGTTAATTCATAAATGCTCCTTAGGTTATGTGAATAACCCAATAATTGGATTGGATTATCTGATTTAAACAAGCAAATATTACAGGGATCCATGTACCAAGGTAGGTAGCTAATCTTCAGTACATTTTATGTGTTTCTGTGAATCTGTGATTTAAAAAAAAAAATGTTATCATGTTAGTAAAAATAATATGGCTATGTAGTAGTAGCTCTACAATTCCATCAGTCACATTACAAAGAGTGACCAGTTTTTGCATTTTTCCAGTGTGTTGAAATAATTTATCATGACCCTTTATCACTGACCATATTTTTTTGACACTTCCCACACTGTAATGCTGGCTGTCTCCTGACTCTTTGGAAATGTCAGGCATGTTAGCAAGTCATTTGAGGTAATCTATCCAACTCTCTCTATCTGTATCTCATAATCATGATCCAGTATCATAATACTTCATCTTAATAAGTTTTCGTTCTTGATTCTCTGTGTCTTCTCCCTGTGACTACTAAATACTTCGGAATAGGGAGACTGCTGCTAGTCCTGAGGTAATTAACAGTTCTTCTCAGCCTGTCCCATCTGTCTGTGGGAGGGAGGGTGACAAAGGTAAAATATTCTGCTGTTTGAGAAAGCAAAAATTCTCTGACCCTGCATGTTCCTCAAATCTCATCTTTGGGGAAAAAAAAAAAACGTCTCCATGGAATTTACATTGTCACAAACTGCTTCACAGAGACAAAAGGCAGCTTTTCATTGATAATGTATTCAGAAATTGGACTGAATGGGGGGGTCGCTGATAACACGGTTTAAGAAATATTTTAGAAGCTTGAAGTAGAAAAAAAATGTTGCTCTGGTGATATGGTCCTGGCGGTTCTAGGGGAGACTCAAGTTAAAAAAAAAAAACAAAAAAAACACACTGACCAATGGGGCTGCAGTCCAAACCTTACTAAGTACCACTAATGTCAAAACACATTTCAAGTTAAGTGACTTGTGTTCTGAAAGTGGCCGAAATTCCCAGCACTTCACTGACATTATAAATGGTTCAAATTCTCTAAAATGACTTTTCAGATACCAGTGTGAGCTTTCAGGTCTCCCCTATAGGCTTTTTCAGGCTTGATGGCAGGATATAGGGGCCACTGTCAACACGCAATTAACAACCGTGGCCCCACAAACGCCCCAAAAAGCTAAAGGCCTCTTTTCAACAGATGCTGCTTTGTACAAACTGAAACACAAAAAGAAAGAAGACAGATATTTAGATAGTCAAAGGGGAGAGAAGTGAAGGAGAGGGATATTGTGCATGAGACTGCAAGATGAAGAGATTCAGAGGAAGACGGAGGGAAACTGAAAGAGAGAGAAGATATTCATTAGTTATCCTGGCCATGTCAAACAAGGCCTACCAGAAAAGCCCTTTCACCAAGCCCATGTAAACACTACCCGCCTTCCCCTTCCACTTAAGACACACACATTTGAAAACGCTGCGCCCACCCCCCCTTCTCCCCTCTAAATAGTAGTTAATCTTCCTGGTGTTTGACAGTGCCGTCTGTACAGCGAAAGAAACATGAAAGGTGAAAGGTTTTTTGTTTTTTTTCTCCTGCTCTCTCTCTCTACCTCTATTAAGTTTGTCTCCCTCTCCACTTCCATGTACTTTCAGTGCCTGCTGTTATCTCCATGTTCTTCTTCCTGTCAATGTTGAGATGAACCGAGCCATCCCACATGTGCAGGAATTTCTTAATCAACCTCAGTTTGTGATCTGGAGGCTGGATGCTGGGAATCTGCGGCTGTCTCTCTTGCTGTTTTGACTAAATTTACTTTGAAATTCAAATTTGTTTTGCCTTCGGTTATGAAGCTCTCTCTCTCACGGTTTTCTCATTTAATTGCTTACTTGACCATGTTAACTTTACACCCTTTTGAGGTACAGAAAACTAGCTTGTAGTACATTATTACTACTCTACTAATATTAGAGGAGAAAGGGTCAGACAGATTCCCTTACACTTTGAGTCATACCAAAGTGGGATTAAGAGGTTGTACTTATTGACACTGGTATCAAAGAAAGAAAATGGTTCTTTAGCTTCTCAATCTCTAGCTCACAGGCACACAATCTGATAGCTGATGTTGTATATATTGGTGCCTTGAGGGTAGGAAGAGGTTATGAATCATTACCCCTCCTCCCCGTTTTCTTTGACAACAAAAGCAACTTTTGAAAGTTGCTTTCAAAAGAACCTCACTCTGTTGTTAAAGACTTTCTTCTCACACATCTTAACACCTCTTTATCCATATACTCTCTCACAGATAAACTCACGGATAAATTCTGAATAAAGGTGCTATACTTCGAGCACAAGTAGGCATACAGGAACTTATTAATGTAGGGGAGAAATATGGCAACTGCCATTCGAATTTAGTCAAATGTTTCCATCAAACAGTCAGTCCTGTGAGAAAAACAAATAGGTAAAAAGCAACAAGCCCTGGAACCAGGATGGAGACTGACCACCAAGTAGCCTTTCACAAAATATGGAAGCGATGTCATCTGACTTAGACAGAAAACAGCTTTTAAGAGGTTTTCTTAATCAAAAACAGCACAATAAAACTAGTGAGTAGGGATAAGGGACGCTTTTGGAGCTGCATTCAGCCCTTCTATCCTCCGGCACAGCAGCATCATCAACAGCTCTTCAAACATTCCTCCATTATGTCACACTGATGAATGATGCAATAATGAGCCGGTGCCACTCTCTGGTTATACAGCTGTCATCTGCCAGCTTTAAGTTTGCAACCAGCGGGTGTGTGTGTGTGTGTGTGTGTGTGTGTGTGTGTGTGTGTGTGTGTGTGTGTGTGTGTGTGTGTGTGTGCGTGTGCGCGCGTGTGTGTGTGTGTGTGTCTTTGTGCACGCTGCCCCTTTCATGGGGCTGAGTGACAGGTACACAAGGATTCCGGAACTCTGAGTTCTTTCCAGAATTCCCTTTGGAATACAAGGGAATGATGAAACGGTCCTTAAAGGAGGTGTGAGAGACCAAAGCAAAGAAAAGAGAGAAAGGAGACCAGCTGGTCTCTTCATCAAAAGCTCCTTTACTCCTTCTCATGGCCATCTGTGGGCTCCTACTCATCGCAAAACAGCCCACATCAATCCACAGACACCAGTCATTTGGCTGGATCTGTGGGCTGCGGCTGGCGACTCTAAGTAATTCTGATGCCACTGGTTCAAATGTGGCTCGTAAACTTCGTCCTGATTTGACAATTACCACCTGAAGCTGATTTGTCATAAAGATAGAAATAAAAGCCACAGACACCAGGGTTGGGCATAGTAATGAACCAATGGTGATTCTGATGTACAATGAGTAAACTCAATGAAGAGGCCTAGCAACCATGGATTTATAGGATCCACTGATGTTCCTTGCATTGACTATCCCCAACTAACTGTTTATTTATTAATAATGATACTGAATTACCTGCAGATTTTATAATGATTAGAAAAAAAATTACATATGCTGTGATGGAAGATTTTAGCCATATCATCCACCTAATAAACACTATTGAAATACAAATCAGTAAACTGAGGCATTTTGTTCAAATGTAACCATGAGAATAACTGGCAGATAAAAACATTTACTTAAGAGTTCAAATGCTATAGTTAAACAGAGTTGATGCATTTCAGAATGTATGCAAAGAAGATGGATAATGTCCTCCTACATCTCTTTTCAATTAACTGCTGTGGAAGACAAATGAAGCTACAAGAAGCATCTCCTACACATCCCTTAAAGCAGCTGCTCTTTTTTCTCATCAGACAAATGTGTTGTCACAAAGGAATGCTTTACCATGTGCAAGAGCATACAGAGAAAGACAGCATGAACAGTGCCTGACACAATATCAGTGTATCAGTGTGGTCTTTAAAAACATACTCTATTGCAACACAACATGCTCTGTTGCATGGCCAACACACAGCCATATTTTTTTTTACAAAAATTAAAATATAATCTACAAAAACTATTTACGATCATATAAAAATGTGTAGAAAAATTAAATAAAAGTGTTTGATTTGAGAG
The DNA here is from genome assembly GCF_016859285.1 of Xiphias gladius. Classification (NCBI taxonomy): domain Eukaryota; kingdom Metazoa; phylum Chordata; class Actinopteri; order Istiophoriformes; family Xiphiidae; genus Xiphias; species Xiphias gladius. The sequence continues at coordinate 13,944,501 of NC_053418.1, read as the reverse complement.
GCAGCATTCTTGTTTACTCTGTCAACAAGGCAAATGTTGAGAAGATTTTAAAAACCAGTGATTTTTGATTTCTTTCTTCTTGTCTCTCTGGGTTTGTTAAATTTGCCCTACTATGGCACAAAAATAACCAGTGCTCTAGTCAAAAAGCCCTCTAATTTCCACGCACAAACACACGCAACAGCTGTGTAAACAGCAGTGTTTGTGGCAATTACTGACATCAAATGAACTGCTGATGAACTTTTATCAATTAGTTCCATTAACGGTTTCTTGGAGAGTCATTCTCCCACTCCCAGAGAGCACGGTGTTTGTTCTTTTTGTGTGTGTACACAAACTTGTTTGTTCTATAACAATTTATAAACAATCTCGACCGAACCACAAATCAGACATTAAATCCACAGCCTTCAACGTGTGGTTTCTAATGCAGACTGATAATGCCCAACACACTTGTGTGTGTTAGCAATAATAAATTTACAAAGCCTTCCATTAGTGGCCTGACCAACTGTCGGACCAAAACATTTTGCCATTGTTAACCCAGAACTCTCATTTAGAAGGCTAAAGGTCATATCATTACACACTTAAATGCTATATAATCAAAAATGTTTCGTCACAGAATACAGCATGCTTAGACTATGACGCACAAGCATCCTAGAGTAAAAAGTTTACAGCATACTAACCCATACAGTCCATTCAAATTTGGCAGCTATTTTTACAATATTGGATAAGCTATTTCCATGATATCACCGTGTGAGTCATTGTTCCATTATGGTGGTGGTATGCAAAAATCATGCCTATAAACTGATAAACAATAGCCAAACACTCGCAAAGTTGATAGTTGGCCACGGCAAGTATAACAACTCAAGTTTAGAACTCCACACACTGTGAATATAACATGGCAATTAAAAAACACGCAGACACACTCTCACAAGTTAAAGGTGGTTTTGGGATGTGGAGAATCACAGCATTGTAGAGATACTTTGCATTTTTGGGAGATGTAATCGTTTGCTGCTAAAAACAGGGGGGGGGGGGTTGAAGTCTTGTCATATGATGCCACCTTTTGTGTGTGTACATATGTGTGTGTCATATACATATGTGTCTGTGTGAGACATGAAAAAAGCCAGACAGATACAAGACAAAGAAGAGAGAGATAAGTTAAACTACTTACAGTAAAACTACTTAGAGATACAATCACATTACTGAGAAACAAGAAACAAAATGACTTAAGACCTCACAGATTCAACTTCTTTTCCATTTCTAACACAGTGCTATCTTTTCATTTTCTCACACATTTTACAGAAAGTTACGACCTGAAAAATATGTACAACATTGCAGTTATAAGATAAGCATCATTAATCTGGGCTCTAATTAAATCAAACCTTCTCTCCTTTCTCAGAAAACACTGATGCTATACAGTTGCTCATCTCATGGTCAACCCAAATGCACACTTTGTTTTTCTTCCTGGCAGGCTGAGAGATTTCCTCACTTCAAACACCAATTCCCTGCCTGATTTTCTTAAATAAATATTTCAAGTGACACACAAACTTTAAATATACAGCACACCACAGATAAAAACAAAAAGTAAAAGTAACTGTTAAGTAGAGGGAGATATGCAAAAAGGGGCACTGTAGAGGAGGAGGAGGAATGTGTTTATGTCATCCTAGCAAAAAAGTTAGAGAAGCTAGAAAATCTCAATACAGATTTAATTGTCATGTCAACATTTATTGAAATTAAATGTTAATTCAAAGGTCATTTGAGAGTCTGGCATTTGTAATAAATTGTAATGGCTCAATGGGCAAACTGCAGGTCCCAAATATTCAACCTACAAGTTTAACTTTGTTCAGTTGGCATGCACACAGATTGACAACAGTGTAAGTTCAGGTTAAGATAATAGTTTAAGTTGTTTACATGGTTCACCGTAACCCCACATACACATTAACCCAGGTCAAGCTGTTTTGGTACTCACGGTAATTTCTGGAATGATGTGTGGTAGCATGCAGGCTGATAAGGGACAGGAAGATATACTAAAAATCTAAGAACTCTGTGTTTGCTGTTTTTGACCTCAGTAAATAATAGAGCAACTTGACGCAAGCTATTGTTTAAGGTTTAAGTTGTGAGGTGAAAGCTGTTTCTCCGTTTGCCCCAAAACATTACATTTTTTTCCAACCAGCTCTTCACACTATCTAGGAGAGACGACGGCTCTTAATAAGAGGAGAACATTCTGTTACACCAAATAGCAAGTTCAGGTGCCTTTGACTTTGAAGATTTAGATATCCTATAACCTGGATGACAATTTTCATAGTCATATTACCATGCCACTATTTTCCGTAACAATTTGCATCCTGCTTACACCTAGACTGTGGTGGCAAATAAGCATTTAAAATGGCGAAATAAAGTTGTTTGTTGACTCTTGGCTTGAGATGCTTAACTCCAGTGATTCTCAGAAGGTGTTTTCTAGACAAAAATAGTGCAAATAAAATAAAATTTAAAAAAAAAAAGGGTAACTAAGACATTTGGTTGTCAACCTTTCTGCACACACTTTAGCTCCACACGGCATCTTTTCTTAAACACCACTGCCTACTTCTCAATGAATTCAACTCCCTCCATCGACAGCCTCATCTGATACTGGCATTTGGATATATTCACATTTGAAATGTGTGTTCATTCACTTTGTGTTCATTTTCATTTATGTTGTGAATCTCAGGCTCTGCCAAGGGGTTGATGAGTATAGAGTCAAGTCTGTGTCAATATTTGTGCAGGAGCATCACAGGAGCAGAGCCACAACGCCAAACACAAATGTGTGTTATTGATAATATAAACTGTTTAAACGTTGACAGGACTAGGAAATGTCTTTCAGCACTTCTGACACAAAACGTGCATATGAAACAGTGGCATAACTAAATGCTCCACTGAACACACAAACATCCACTCATAAGGAGCATGTAATGAGATACCAGAAACTATAATTTCTCTGTCAGGACACATCTAACCCTCAGTAGGGGCAATCAAAACGCCCTTTGTCAGTTAGAAAAACCTCACACACACTTACACCGTGACACACAGTCATTGTCATGCAGAACTAATGGCCACTGACAATGACTGCTTGGGCTGAACGATAAATGAACAAACTCTGAATTTGAGACATCCGACACTGAGAATGAAAACAGGCAAATCTGTGTGTAGGTGAGTGCCTTGCTGTGTGCCTGTGGGAGTGGAGTGTGTCTTAGTGTGTGTGGGTTTTTTTTTTGTGTGTATGTGTTTGTGTGTAGATGGAGGGTTGATGGTGTTAACATTACAGCTGCCATGTGTTTATTTCCCAGAGTTCTGGTCTGTGGCGTCTCAGTCATCTCCACAGGCTTAAACACTCACTTTCCATCCATTTACAGCCTGTGTGTGTGTATGTGCGTACAGTATATGTGTATGCTGCATGCGGCGAGGATATTAACGTATTTACTATTAATGTGTAGAATGTGGACATTAGTGTGTATTTTTGTAACATCCATGAGAATAACACATCTCTATATGTGTCAGTGTGACTGTGTTTGTGTAAGTGTATGTGTGTTTACAGTTGTATGCATCCCACTGTCTCCTCTGTGTGATTAGCCTCCCATTAACTAAGTCACATATCACCCATCACTGGCTCTGGGCCTCCTCTGTACTATCTCACTGGACAAACATGCTGTTGGCTAGACCCACATCCCATCTAGACGCCCATTAGGTACCTATCATAGCGTATGATGATCGTTTCTATTGCGAAGCCATTTGGTTAAAAGAGTGCATCCTGACACCCACAAATGACCTTAAATTACAGCCTACAAATTTAGTCATTTTTCACTGCCACATTTAAAGTAGCTGAGTCATTCTCTCGTTCCTTTTTCGCTTTCTTTGTTTGCTTGTCTTTCCTGTAGTTTACCAATACACAAAATGAAAGTACCTTTGGAATAAAGCAGAAGGAACACAAGGTGATTTATCTTAGGTTCACACAAAAAATAAAAAATACAAATGGCAGGGGTGCAAGCGCATGGAAAACCCTAAGCCCTTATAGTCCCAGCACACTGTGCCTGCAACAGCCAGGCACAGTGCTCTGCTCTGCTGTGCCTCACCTGTTATCTGTCCATCACTGTATTGTGTTGTGCCGTACTGTGCTGAGCTCTCAGAACACAAAATCAATGAGTCAGGACTGTGCTTGCTTCACAACAACTTGACTTTTTAAGATCAAATTTTAAAGAAGACAATAAAACTACTGCAAACTTTAGCTCCAGCACAACAGTGTAGCTACCAGATAACGGAACATGTCCTCAGCCCATAAATGTGAACTGAATGGTATTGAATTTCTGTTCAGGTGAGTCATTCAAGTAAATGTTTGCAAAGTTTTGCTGAATCTCACTTTTTCCTGACATATGGTATGAAACACTGATCTCTGTACCAACATGCATACAATTTTTTTTAAAGAATCCATTTTTTTGCTATAATGTTTCTTTCACACACTTAATAAAATCCATCTCCTTGTCTTAAAAATGAATACATCTACACAATCCTAAAAACACTGGCTATTCATGTATTTAAAAAACAAAAAAACAAAAAAAAAAACTCTCTCTTCCTCACTCACACACACATACACACATATAACTTCCCATGCGCCAGCTGCGTCTTAAGAAGTCAGGGCCAGACCGGTAATCTGACTGGGATAGAAGTTACTGGATCCGTATCCATTACAGGATGTAATACCCCTCAGTCCTGAACTCTCCTCACTTCCCCTTACCTTCCACCTTCTAGGGGTCATTTCAAGATGATTTTTATCCCTGTGTTTTTCAACCATAAGAGCCAAGTGTCAAGCACAGTATAACCCGGACTCATATTTATGTCATTGCTTTGTCACTAAACCCTTATATCCTCAGCTCCTGCCACCACGTTAGCCTTTCTGGTCCCGCCTTGTTAACCCTCACCCGTTCACACACTCCCAGGGCACACCATGGTTTGTGGCCCCTGCTGCGTTGAAGAAGAAATTTCGGATGAAACACGGAGAAAAGAAAAAGGCTAATCCTAAAGTGTGAGTTTAATTCAGGACACCACTTCTTTTCAGGTACCAGCAGCAGGACCATACCTCTCTGTTTCATCTTTAAAGCCAGAAGATCAGTAGTTCTAATGAGGTATCAGTTTCCAGTGAGGGAACTCAACACATCCTGTCAGGAAGCTTTGACACTGAGGAGCAGAAAGCACTACCAGCAGTTTGGTACAGTGAGTCAGCAATCTGCTCTCTCAAAACTGTTTTTTATGAAGAAATGTCTCGGTCAGCTTTCCTCAAGGATGATAGTTTTGTCAGTGACTTCCTGAGAGCTGAGTTCCCCGTATGAATCCTCACCGTTTCAGTCTTTTAATAACCAAAACTGAATGCTTTTGAGATGATGCACCCACTTTATTGTGGGTGACAATAAATTCAAATAACAGAACATGCAGTCTGTCCTGTCTACATTTGGTTTCTTTTACACCATGGGAGCACAGTTTTGAGTAAAGTTACCCTTACGTGAAGAAAACGTCAATTCAAAGAAACCTGAAATCACCAAGCAGCAAGACAGAAAAGGATAAAGCACACATATTTTGTCAACAACTTTACGAAAACTAAAAACATATCACTGTGAAATGCCATTTGAAGAATGCACATTCTCAGTGCATTGAGAACACAGTGTAAAACAACATGTGTGATGGGATTATTTTGGCTAAGAAACAGGTAGGTGTTTTATTCTGTTAAAACAAACCTGAAATCCTGCAGAGAGCAACAGAGTCTCATTAGCAGGCAGTGACAAAAACAAAGCAACTGGCAGAGCTTTGACTGTGAAAACTGATACAGCGGTGCTTATTTCCACCAAGGACAATGAAATGTAAGCTATCACGCTCACTCCTCACTTCCCAGAACTCACACTGAAGGCTGCAACCTGGCGTGGGTGGAAGGTCACAGAAGATCTCTGGGTGCATGTGTGTGCGTGTGCGTGTCTGTGTGTGTCTTTGTGTGTGTGTGTGTTTGTGGGGGGGGGGGATTTATACAGTTTGCATAAGTGTGTGCTTTCCTTGAGCTCTCATTTCTCCTTGAAAAATAATGAACACATCGTCCTTTATTCATTTGCTGCAGAGATAATGACCTAGACATGCTGTAGGGCAAACTCTGACCTTCATGCAGACACAACACTGTAGCTGTCTACTGTCTGTCTAAAACCTGGAATGACTCCAGTTCACCTGTGGCAATAAGACCAAGAAATACTAGCTGACCAGGTCTAGAATTCCATTCAGTTTATCAAGCATCCATGTGTTGTTTAGGAGGAGGAAACAGGGATAAAACAGTGAGTGAAATGCAGATAGAGAAAGCGAGAATGTGAGATAGTCCAATAAATAAAAATATATATATCTGTATATATACAGTTTTTTACAAAAACAAATATTTGCCTGTTGAGTCAACATTAAGTCTTTTGCCAGGACAATCAATCATTTGTGTGTCAACCAATGAATGAGCCTGACAATCATCTATGTGTCAACCAATGAATGAGGCTTTTGCTAACAGGCCTTGGGTGAAATGCTATTTGAATACAGTTTCAACAGTTTGGAAGTGCTTGCCTTAAACGCACCTTACTGAAAATTTATACGAAAAAAACATCTAGACCTAAAAATGAATTGACACATTCGTTGTGTTAATTTTTCAAATTTACAATCTGGGCATTTTTACTGATGCCACGTCAGTTAACAGGGAAACTAAAATAATCCAAGCTGAAAGAAATAAAAAGATGCGGTAGTTTTTAATTTTTTGACTTTACATTCTGGAGATTTTTGGAAATGCCCTCTCCAGGGAAGTGCAAGACATAGCAATTTTCTTAAAATAATAATTAATTTTTTTAAACTATAAAGATGTGGCAAAAGAAGTTATAGCAGTGCTTGCAGGAGTTTGGGGAAACAGGGGTGAGGCTTAAAAAATATTTCCGCAGATGTCCTCGCCTATGTCAAGGACGGGGAACCTGTTTCTCTATGGCACACTACTATTATACTGGTATTAGTACTGCATCTAAATGGACTGAAACATTACTTCCCAACACCTGACCACCTGATCCAACATGCACTAGCAATATAAAGTGTGAGGAATTTAAACCATAAAAATGGATGGAGGACAATAAATATACTTTGTCCAATATAATATGAATGCAATATTAAGCAAATGTGTCAATGTGAATGACTTGCTGGGAATGTAACACAAGAAGAAAATTTTGGTAGAGGTCCAACTTTATGCCAGATTTCACATATGTCTTCCTCGTTGGCAGCTGTTCTGTGGCTTCTCGGACAGAGCAGTCAGTGTTACCATGAATCCGAAACATTCAGGCAATTTTTATGTTTGTGTCCATGTGTAATCATGTGTGCAGTGCAAATGCTTAAATGTTCATGGCATTCAAAAAGACGGATAATTCTCCCAAAGCTTGGCTTTAAATGATATAACTGTATCTGCGGGCAAAGAGAGTACATCGAAAGGAGGGGGTAACTCAGCAAGGACTTCCATAGGAAAGCCGACTCAACCGGTGACAATGACAGGAAAGATGGACGAGAAAGTGGGGATGACATGCAGGCAGAGGTCGCAGGACGACCTCAGCACATAGCACACTGAGTATGAGGTATGAGCCTTTAGCTGGCTTAACTTCAGGGCTCCAAGCTGAAACAATCTCCAATGACTTTAAATAGACCAACAATAAAGAGAGAGAAGAAAAATATGTACAGACACCATCACTCATAAGAAACACTAAAACCCTGTTTTGTGGACAGCTTAACAGCAGGCACACACACTATCATTTAAATTTCTTCAATAATGACTTATTTGAATTAGTGATTTTGAAGATGATCTACACAACTGCTTTGCCATGGTTAACCGAATATGCAGGAGAAACAACAGAAGCAGAGGGTCGAACTGTAATGACACACATCACGACACCAAACATAACACACTATTAAATGTGACACGTTCTCTCTCTTAACACCTCACCAATCACACTCCAGATACCAAACATGGTCACAGACAAAGCGCTTAATGTGGCTAACGGCAACAGTGTCACTCCATGACAATATGTGTCTCCGTCTGTTTGACGAAAACAGCAAGTACACTGTGACTGAAGATATGTAGCTGAATTCCAGAGCAACTATTGCATGTGAATTTGACAAAGTGGTCAGATAATCAATGAGCTACTAACATACAATAATTTCTCAAACAAATATTTTCTTCAGATATCTTGACTTGTTTTTTTTACAGTCAGTAGAAACGCTTATGTTAGCTTCAAGAGATTGTTGTTGATTTACCATATTGATATGATGTGACAATCTGAAAACATTTATTTGCTATATGTTTGTATTTTTTAAATGACTTCTTTTCTCAAATTCACTGTTGTTAGTTTAACAAAAAGACAAAACAACTGCACCCACTAAAGCTCTATAAATTGACCATTGGAAAACAAAACCCATATCAGCTGGGACTTTTTTGAGCTGCGAGCCGTGATAAAATGTAACATACTGCTGTGGTGCAGACATGTAATATTAAACATGACTGACTCCTTGATGTAAAACAACCACATACTTGTCTTACCTTTAGGATCATATCTACATCAGTAGCTCTGTTTTGGAGTTGATTCCTAAACCTGACCATCATCACAAGTTGCGTACAAACTACAGACGTTGCATAGCAGAGTACAGATTAAAGCTGCTATTTTTTGAAAGCAACACACATGCATCCATAAAATGTATAACTAACATTCAAGATGTGAAACACAGTAGAGAGAGTAAAAACACCAATACTGTTTGCTGTGAGGAGAAGAGAACCCACAACTGTGTTTTCAAAGAAAATCTAACAAACATTTTTTGGGTTGCAGCAGAGCAACTTCACAGCAAAGCTACTTAAAAACAGCGACAAGGTTGAGGGCAGCAGCAAGTGGAGAAAGTTTGCAGTAACTCACCGTGTGCTTGTGTGTGAAGAGAGAACAGTCCAAGCAACAGCAGAGGATTCCGGCTCCAGAGACAGAGAGAGAGACAGCGCTTCAGCCTTTCTCCCAGCACTGGCATGGTAGAGTCTGCCGCTCCGCTCCTCTCTTCTCCTCTCTTCAGTACACTCCACACCACAGGATCCACCACTCACACAGCCTCTCCCTCTGAGAGTGTGTGTGTGTATGTGCCAGAGAGAGAGAGAGCGGTTGGGGGAGTACCAGGCATGCAAGTGTATGTATGTGTGTGTCCACCGCAACGTGAGAAAGTCCACACCACACAAAACACACCAGCAGCAGCAGCAGTAGTTGCAGTTGATTGTCCTCCAACCTGGTCGACAGTAGCAGCCCAGCTGAGAGAGAGAGGGACAGAGAGACAGACAGAGAGGCAAAAAGGGGGAGTTTACTTCCCTTGCCTAGCAGGGAGGGCTGACCCGCTCACACACACACAGACATAGGGAGGTAGGACATGGGTGGAAAGAAAACGGGGGCAGGGAGCAGACAGGAGCAAGATGGGGTTTAGAAAAAAGTAGGAGGAGGATACTGAAAACAAGCAGCGGGAACTGTGGGATTCTGCATCTTTAACGGCATACAGATAACCGTTCCCACTTTTCAATTTTTTCATTTTCAGCATGAATTCAGTGAACGAGGTGAAGGTGGAATAAATTGTTGACCCATCTATATGGAGTTGTTTAGCAGTGGTACGTAACTGATACACTGTAGAAAACTCGGCTAGCAGTTGGATAACCATTGCACAGCATACCATATATACAAAAAAAATTAAAAACTGACACATTATCCAATTAAATAGCAGATAAACATGACATGCACTTTCTTTACATAATTACAGGGGGTCATGATTTGCGTATGAATAGCCTAACTGTGGGTATTTGACCAGTATATGTTCAGCAAAATTATGAGAAGTTCTTATACAGAGTAACAACCAACAGTGTGAACCCTGGATACAACGACTGTGTGCATGCCCTCAAGTATTTAAGAGCAAGGGCCTACTTCAAGTGTGCTAAAACAGAATGGATTTCAATAGTTTTTTCTGATACGTGAGAAGGCTAAATTGCAGTGTACTTAACATGTCCTTATGTCTAAGGTTTTGATCCCAAGGTAATGACCTTCAGTCTTAGTCTGAGAGAAGACCTGGAACAGGCCTATGCAAAACAATATTTAAGTCCATCTGTACCAAAGTTTGTCTGAGAGATAACTCAAAAGTCTGCGCTGGGATTTCCAGTCACAAGCATTTCTTTTTCTTTATTACCTGCAACTAAGATTTTGCTTCGAGATGTGGAAAAATGATATTTTTGAGCACTACACAGACACCTCTTCAGAGTGGTGTTCTGTTAACAAATCAGGTAGCTGGCAGAGACACTTTAAAGGTGCTGTTAGAGATGACGTCACCCCAGCCTGGAGCTTTTATACTAAAAAAATAAATGGGTTGAAACACTCTAATAGACCATTTCCTTTTCAGGGCTATCCATTTGGCTGTAAGGCATTTACTGTCAACAAACCTTTGTGTGTGTGTGTGTGTGTGTGTGTGTGTGTGTGTGTGTGTGTGTGTGTGTGTGTGTGTGTGTGTGTGTGTGTGTGTGTGTGTGCTGAGAACACTTTGCTTTTAGCAAAAATCATTACAGACCTGAAAGAGCACAAAATGAACAGTCCCCCCCCGACACATAATGCTGATTTTTGAAGTTTTGAGGTTAAACAGACAGGGCAAACAGTTTTTGTTTTCATGTTAATCTGTCTCGTTTGTAGCTGCCGCTGGTCTTTGCACTTCTTTTCTTTCTCACACTCATTTACGTTGTTCATTAGTGACAAACAATAGGTGCCCTTTGCTCCCTCGCTTCTCGATGAGAGGAAAAATCACTTCATAAATAAACAGTCCTGCTCTGGTCCTGCCCTATTCTTCTTCTGTCTCCCGTCATCCCTTCCTTTCTGAAGCCCCTTTCCCACATGAACCTTGATATACACTACCAAACCAACGTTCCTGTCAGTAGAAATAAGACCTAATACACCAAAGATGTAAATATAAATCATAATAATTTTTTTCAGCTCATGAGCTCATGAGCTAGGCACCAACGCAGTAGTATGCATAGATGGGCTGCCAACATTGCATCAAAATTAGTCAATAACAAGAATCATTTCTTTTGGGGGGTATTTTTGTGATTCTTGACATATTAGCACTTCAGTCAGGGGTATAAACACTCACATAATTTAAAAATAAGCTTTAAAATTCATTTTTAATGTGCCTACATCACATTTTGATTCAGTTATGTCCATATTTTCTGACTTGCCACTCTTGTCTAGCTTTGCTGCCACCTGTGGCGAAAAAGAAACACCTGATGTAACCAAAATTGTTATGTTGTATGAGAACAAAATCAAAAGCAAAATTCTCTGTATAGGACACCTATTGTTTATTCTGTATGACCACAAAAAAAAGCCAAGATTTATATCGTTTTATTTTCTTTGCTTTTTTCCCTGCCCTCTTAGATCACATTCAGCAATCGCAACTATCATTCCTACATCCCTTAAATTTTTTTAACTGTCTAACTCAACTGCCCTCCCCCTCCACTCCTGTCTTTCTCTCCTCCACTCCTTTTCCCACTCCCCTCCTCCAGTGAACCAGAATGTCATTTCAAGCATGTCTAACCACGGGAAGCCTTTTAAAAACTGTGACAGCATTTGCCCCCAATCCCCACTAGCTGTGAAGCTGTATGTGTGTGTGTGTGTGTGTGTGTGTGTGTGTGTGTGTGTGTGTGTGTGTGTGTGTGTGTGTGTGTGTGTGTGTGTGTGTGAGTGATGAATGTCTATAGTGATTTGCTGGAAGACAGGATATCATATGCAGATGGAGGAATGACCCCTTTAAAAACAGTTACTTTAAGGTATTGTAGGCTGGTGCCCCAGACACACACTCACACTCACACTCACACCCACACACACACCCACACACACACACACACACACTTGCAAGTCTTTCATAGTGTCACCCTCATGCTGGGCCT
>NC_053418.1:13600000-13627500 GCF_016859285.1 Xiphias gladius | reverse complement strand
CAATTCAAGGGGCACTTGTTTCAAATATTTAAAATCTTTCACTTTGGTCGGGTTAATTGAGGACGGGAAATGAGATTAGAACAACCACCCTGACTTCAACACCCTCAGCAGTTCATGTGCAGTACTTTTAACAGTCAGTAGTAGCTGACTTAATGGCTGAAATCACGAGAAAAGACATAAATTAAAGGGCAACACCTACAGGTCATTAAGCAGATCACATTTAGCAGGCTATCAGCTTTACGTTTGAGTGCCATCATAAACCTTATAACACACATATTTACAAAATAAGGTTTTAAAATAAAATAAATTGCAATTGCCAAATGCAGCAGATGGATAAAAATGTAGCAAATTTATTTTTCTTATTTATTTTTTTCAGTTACGGTCCTGTGTGTAACCCCTTGTGGTTTTGTTTTTGAGGATTAGTGTTGAAATGCCATTTTGTTTTGGAGAGCTTTAAAAAGTCTGGCATGACAGAAATGTTTTAAGAGGCCGCTGCTCTCCTAGGCCCTGAAATGTGTGCATGTGTGTGTATTCACGTGCTCAGACATGTACATGGTTGTGCAAGTGTGGAAAGTGTGTGTGTGTGTGTGTGTGTGTGTGTGTATCAGTTGTATTAACTTTCACATGCTTTTTGGTAAAGGATCATGAATCATGAAAAGCTGCATGCTTGACACCTTTCATCTCAACTGCTGTTATGATGCCTTCCTAATTAGGGACAGCGTACAAGGCCAAACACATGAACCACTCACATGTGTAAAATTATCTCCAAGCAATATAATGTTTCAGTTGGGATACTTGTTATATGAACTTATCCCATTTCTGACATAATCTGCTGCCATACAAGAAACCTGACAGCATTGTTAATATGAGAGTATTGTAATATTTCATGTATTTATTTTTTCAGAAAATCATATTCATCTATAGTCTTTGCTGTTTGTCTCAAGAATTCATTTTTAAACATGAAGAAGGACGTCAGTATCTGTTCATCTATTCCTACTCCCATGTTTTTGATTGGAGAGTTTCCATTTGTCTCAGGACAGGACAGGGCGGGACCACTCACTGTGGCCTCTTCAGATAGGTCAGGAATATGTCAGCTTCTAAATTACAAGGCAAGCATAGGGTTTAAAGAGGTGGGGAAGTCAAGGAGAGAGAAAGAAAAGAAAGGCTGGATAAGAGTTGTATGAGGACCTCTTGACTTATTTCAAGTCTTGTTTTCTAAGAGGAGAATGGTAAAGCTCATGCGTGCAGAAGCTAATATTTGACACAATATGACAGTGTGCTTTAAAGGTACAGTATCTATTTATTGTGAAATGCAGCACAATCTTTCTAACTACAAGTAACTTAGGACAGTGGTCTGCACATGTTCTAAGATAATCCTCCGTGACATTGTGATTTGTCTTTGATGGTTCACCTATATAGGACCGCATGCTGTACTTGGAATAACAGTCCTCTCTTTGCTTGCGTTAGAACCCACTCAGATGTGTCGCACAAATGTAGTGCTGTTTATCATTTCACATTTCCGATAATTTTACTTTGGTTGTGTTACAGAGAAGAGTGGAAAAGAGGTGATGTCCAAAGGCTCCAGTGGCATGGAGGTCATCCTGGCTTCACTAGAGGTCAGGTCACTCATCAACACAACTTGACCTGGCAGCTTACAACATGATAAAGCTATAAAACTAAGTTTACTAAGCTTAAGTATTTTTTAAGTATGTCTGACAGGGAAAACATGAACCATATTTTTAAGGATTTTGTAAGTACTTGTGAAAACATTTGTTTAAAGAATATATTATGGTCCAATAGCAAGAGCAAAACATTAAACCCTCAGTTCTTGAAAAGGTATATACATTATTTATCTAACCTCCCTTTGAGATGTCTTATTGATCCTATAGACATCCATGTTTTGAGTTTTGCCCAAACAACAGCTTCACACATTGTTTTGTGAGGAAAGGGTTGAAATTTATTTGAGTGTATCAATTTCCTCCGATCTTAGTGGATGCCATCATTAATTTAGTGGAGGTTGTCAACCTCTGACATAAACAGTTGCAGAAAACTCCGCAGCTGGTGTCACATTGATCAGTGTGTTTGATTTGGGATTAGACTGTACACCTAGGATCGGTGACATTAAGTAGAATTGCATTTGTCTCTCTGGAGGCAAAGAAGAAGTAATTGCACAAAATTTTGCAACTTACTATACTGTGTATATTGTTTTAACAAGTGTAATATGTGTGACTTCGACAGAACACCCGGGATGTCCAGACCACCCTGAACATCCTGTACATTCTCAGTGAGCTGCTGTCTGTGGGTGAGTTGAGTTGTGATGAACCTGATTTTGAGAAATATTAACAACAATTACTCCCTTTCTTTTGCATTTATTTGGGTGTACACGCAAAGTGGTTACTTTTACATGACTGTGAGAGGTAGTAAACATATATTAAAGGCATAAAAAATTAATTTTCCACGTTAAAAAATGGTTAATTGGTGGTAAATTATAAATTTAGCTTGCTAGCTAATCAGTTCTTTTTTCTGGCCAAGTGCTTCTAATCCCATGTTGAATTCAGTTTTATCACATTTAATGTTGTTTTATTGGTTGTTTTTTTTCTCAGGCAGAGGTCGCAGGGTGGCAGTATTTGTGTCTAAAGGAGGAACAGGAATATTATTCCAGATTCTGATCACTGCCGGTAAAGAGTTGCCTCCTAGTGAGGAACTCATGCTGCAGCTTCACTCACTGCTGGCAAAGGTTGGCCCGAAAGGTATATCTAATGTTACAGATTGACACAAACACAGAATACACCAACGTACACACTGGAGTACCAACTAATGTTTGTTTTCTAGACATTTCATTGAGTTTACTTTTGTCTTTGTCAATTACGTCAGGTAAAGTCTCACCTCTGCTATTAAAGGTGCCCTGTGGAGTTTCCTTGTAAACAAATAAAACTTGTTCTTACATTTACCATTTCTCACCAAAATACATTGAGTGTTGAGGTCTAACAAACATGTTGAATGCATTTCCTTCCTCATGAAACATTTGCAAAACATATTTTTTTAATTTTTTAAATTGCACATTTTTTACCTCCTTTTGAGCAGTCTTCTTCATCACTGTGTTTGGTGGCACATTGCTACATTCTTGGTGCATTACTGCCACCCGTAGATCAGTGGAATACCTCGAAACCAGCAGCAGGGTTGTGAATAGCACGACCCGTGTGCTCACATGCATGCTTGGGCGTCCATGTGTATGTGCACAATATAAACAAAACAGGGACTCACTCATAAAAACATTGACCTACAGAGCTACTTGTGGTCAAAAACACCACAGGATGCAGAAAAAGAGGGAGACAAAACCACAGAAAATCTAGTGCCTATTTGTGCATACTGACATTGCAGCGTCTGTGTTCAGACAGAAAGTTTGGAGTGAAGGCGCGTTTGAGTGGAGCTCTGAACGTCACAGTCAACTTAATGAAACAGAACCTACAGAATACCAAACTGCTTCTGCCCTGCCTCCAAGTTCTCAGGGTTTACTCTACCAACTGTGAGTAACTTTCAACTTTAAAATCCACTCCTCAAACATTATACTGGCACTGTTAATTATTCACTGGTATTTGATGTCTATTTTTACTTTAGCCTGATATCTCGCTGTGTATGTGCTTGTTTATGTATAGCGGTGAATTCTATTTCTTTGGGCAAGAATGGAGTTGTGGAGCTTATGTTCAAGATTGTTGCTCCGTACAGCAAGAAGAACACCAGCCTGCTAAAGTGAGTGTCTGTCTCTGTTAATGAGCCAGCATGAATGTTTTAACAAACCAGTGACATCCACTGGCTACATCTCCCTGACCTCTTTCCGACAGTGTTTTGTAACATCTGTCGTTGATGTTTGTTCGACAGACCATGTAACCCATTTGCCTTGTTTCTAAATCAACAGGGTAGCTCTGGATGCACTGGGAGCACTGCTCAAATCCAGTGAGTAATTTGCTTTGTAGCATTGACTTTTGACTCTTCGGGGGTTTAGTGTAGTGATCCTTGATTAGTCTTAGTGTCCATGCGGTATAGCTCCCTTCTGCGTTCTTTCACCTCCATCATCTAATCCCTTTGTTTGTCCGTGACTGCTCTAAAGCAAAAACTGTACTTGATCATTCAGCATGGATTTCAAGTTATCTAACCCCAACTTCCCCCCCCACTGTACTGCTATCCTTTTCACTCCTCCCATGCTTCCCTTCATCCCATCCCACAGTTGTAAGGTGCTATTTATCAATGCATTCTCCCTGTCTTCCTCCACTTCCCTGTGCAGAAACCAATGCTCGCCGTGCAGTGGACGGCAGACATGTGCCTGCCTTGCTTGCTCTGTACCTGGATTGGCATCGCAACGACACACGCCATCGCCATATGCTAATTCGCAAAGGGTTGCTGGTCTGCCTCAGGAATATCACCAACATCAAGCTTGGCAGGAAGGCGTTCATAGAGGCTGATGGCATGAGGATCCTCTACAACTCATCCACTGTAAGTGAGAGTATGACATATAAATGACAAGTGATTAAAACATGCAACACGTAAGTACTACTTATACACACTGGGTCTCAGCTACTCTCTACTTTCTGTTTGGTTTTTATTTGTAGGAGTGTCTCCCGGTGCGGACTCTGGATCCTCTGGTCAACACTTCAAGTCTCATCATGAGGAAGTGTTTTCCTAAGAACCGTCTGCCTCTGCCCACCATCAAATCGGCCTTCCAGTACCATCTGCCACACATACCTGCTGTAGGACCTGTGGCACAGCTGTACAGCCAGCCTCCTGAGGGTGAGAAAAACATACGCACACTCACAAACAGACACACACACACACATACAAACAGTTCACTAGAGTGTGCCCCAGCTTGTCACAGTGTACGCGCATGCCTATCATTGTTGATAATGCGGTACAGACAGACACACACTTTTTTATTACAGTCATCGATCCTAGATTCAATCCTTCATACCACAAAGACACACACACACACACACACACACACAAGTAATACTTATATCCCTGGACTGATTAAATGGTTAATGGCAAAACTCATGACGCTGCTGCACACAATGTGCCTTACAGGAAGAACAAGGCGTCAGCTCAGCGGCAAGCCCTTAAAGAAGGGTAAGACGTACCTAAGGCACGACTCCATCCTCAGATTACATAGACTCACTCACTATTGCTTTCTCAATCACCCCACGTCATACTCTAACTTTGCTAAACTAACACGACATGTGTTAGTAATAATGGCAACACTCATTAGTAATACATATGCACTTGCATTGTACTCGACTAATTTGCTTCCTACATTGAGTCCACAGGCTGTCAGGTAAAATATTTGAGCCCCTTTCCTCTTCTTTCAGTCTAATCTAAAATAAAAATGTCTGATCAAAAATTTATTTTTTATGTTATAGTTGAATTGGCTTGATGTTGAGGTGTCCACACGTTTTAGTTAATTTTCTCCTTTTCTGTTTTGCAGAGTGCAAAATCAAACAGGAAACTCCATTGGGGAAAAAAAAAAAAAAGTTATATACGCCATTATTTTGAAGGCTCTAATTGGCAACAGCAACGCGGTAAATGCCTCAGCCTTAGCACAAAGTCGTGTCTGCTCATCTATATTCTCAAAAATGTGTCAGTGATGTCAGTAACCCAACCCAACCCAAGTAAGCTACTGCTATTACACTGACTTGTCAGGGTGACCACCAGCTCAATGTATTTGCAGAAATATACTCAGAATTTCTTCTTTCCTCGGAATCTTCTCACTTATCTCTTGATCATGGCTGCTCACTTCTTTTTGTTAACATTTTCTCTGTTCCTGTCAAAACAATGAGACTCTGACCAAAGTCGTCTGAGGTCTGCTAGTCTGGTTATGTGCCAGCCCCACACACATTTTGAAAAACTCTCAACTCCCAGTTTGGATGAAGAAAAAGGAAAATATTAGGTAAATCATATTTGAGGGGACAGTCAGCTAATAACTGTGTTTGTGTGTTGTACCCAGTGGATGATGTGGTGGATGACAGTGATGATAATGAGGAGACAGAGGCAGACACAGAGAACGATTCTGAAAATGAAGAGGATGAGAAGGATCATTGCACTGCGGTAATACTCGCCACTCACAGCTACATACTGTATTTCACATGGCAGTATTATTTGTTACACTTTCTGTTCAAAATGTTTGAGTATCTTTCCTGTGTATGATGGTGGTGTTATAGAGACAGTGCATAAGCGTAGGCCAGGGTGATTTACATCATAAATATCTTTACAACATTTTCACATTGTGATTAAACTACACAAAGGGTTGTGATTTATGATATAATTGGCCCTAGTTGACTAGATGATGTTAAATCATTTATAGTCCAGTGTGATTAAAACCCCGATCAGTTTTGTGAATTATTTAATACTTTACTATTTAATATTACAATTACGTGGCTCAATTTCATTATACAATATTGAATCTCCACAGATTGTCATTTGATGGCAGAATTTCTCAGAAATGTGTGAGATGTCAGAGTTTTATGTAAGCTTGATATCAATATAGTCCAGTTGCACTCCTTTAAATTTCCAGCAGAGTGCAGTCATAACCCACCAACCACACCTCACCAGCCAGTGCCATAAACACTCTCACATCACTGTCAAACATGGCAACCATGTCTGATATGCATTATTTCTGATTACTGATTCAAGACTCACACTTGGTATTTTCTCATCTGCTGTAACTCTTTTGTTACTTGTTTCCTCCATTTCAAAATCAAAAGAGTGAAGCAGACTTGAGCAATAGCCCAAATACACCTGCATAACACATTTAGATGCTTCCTCTGTGTCCTGTCAATCAGAATGATGACATAGAGACGGACCTAAACAAGCTACATCCCAAAAAGACCCCTGGCCGTCCATTCGAGGAGTTGAGAGTCTATGAGAGATTCTTCCTGGAGCTATCTGAAGACTTTCAGGTCAGTGTTTTCTGCACATGGTCACAAAATTTGTCAGCAAAAAAAATTACCAGGACATACATTTAAACCAAGATTAATTCAAGGTGAGTATAGTCTGTTGGTCTGCTAATACTATGTGTCAGTCTGTTAGCCCACTGACAATATTTGACAGTTTATTGGCACAATCATTTCAGTGTGGTAACTGTTGGTATAGTTTTAACATGTACCATGTACTAAAAAATGAATTATTATGAAACATGTATATTTTCTGCAACATGGTCAGTTGGAAAAACTGTTTAAGACCTCAATATATCTTGTTCTGACAGGGGTATAACTTTGAATGCTCAAAGAGTGCCTCTACCACATCTACATCATCATCGTTCTCATCATCGGCCTCAAGTCGCTCCACTCGACCAATCATAGTGCCCACAGCTCAAGCCCTGTCACCAAAGCACGCCCCCATACCGAGTTCTCAGGACGATTGCCACCCTACCAAAGGACAACACACTCAGACGTCTCCCTCTGCTCCCGCTCTTACTCCCACTGCTCCTCTAACACCTGTCGAACTGGACACCATCCACCTCACCAAGGACCAAGCCAAAAAAGAGGCGGCCCACATTCCTTCCGCAGATGGACATGCGACCTTGTCCTCCCTCACCAGGCCTCCTTCTCAAGGGCAGAGGATAGAACAGGAACTAGCACATGTGTTGGAGTGTGTCTCTCTAGAAGAGGAGGGGGCTCTGAATGCAGAAGAAGAAATAAAGGGAGTCAAACAAGAGGGATCTCCAGTCAATGCCACGAGAACCATACAGTCTCCTCTGCTCTTGGGAGGTATCACAACACGTCGTGGGGGAGGAGGAGGCAGTAACTGGGGTTCAGATTGTGGCTCAGAGGGCGCTGAAGACGAAGGAGGGGAAGGAGCAGTTCTGGAGGTGCCAGACACGGCACTGCTCCTCTCGCTGCATGACCCTGACCTTTACGTGGCGATGGTGAAGGGAACACACTCTGTACCCCAGTATGCTGAAGTGGCTTACCCAGACTACTTCGGCCATGTAGCCCCAACTTTTAGGGAACCCCTCGTGGAGAGAGTTTATGGTGTACAGAGGTGAGATATATTCATGAAATTGTTGGTTAGCATAATTTATCTCGCATTAAAGCAAGGAAACCACGCCATTAAAAGAAGTAGAATAAATCCAAAAAAGGAAATTAACTAGTGTGTGCTAGAGTGTTTTCCATGCCAGAAAATTTGAATGCAAGAAGATTAGTGCAAATTTTTTTGTATTAAAATATTTTGAAACTTTTCTAAGTCTTTGACTTACACTGATTTAAACCTGACTGGTGGGGCTCCAGACAGAGCTTTTGTAATAGTGATGTTTTAGTAATGCTTTTCCCAAGGAGAATTTGTTTCCAGGCACAATTTGGAAAACTTTAAACACAATCATGCGGGCACATTTTGGGTTTCTGCATGACAGTTCAAATTGGCTTCTCAGTCTGTGAGGTACAGTGAAGCTACACATTTAACTTAACAAAGGTTATGGTGGCAGGAAAACTAATTTCTTACAGTTTATGAATGTATCCTCATTTATAAACATTATTTTTATCCATTGTGTCAACCATGCACTTGTTTGTGGGTCTAACCCTGCAGGTCTAAGATATTCCAGGACATTGAGAGGTTGATTCATCCTAATGATATCCTGGATAAAGTAGTTTACGACCTGGACATTCCCAGGTGAGTTCCTATTACTAAGTCTGCTAATCTAAATATCAGTCAGGGTAAATGGAGCTACATTTTCTTGTTTTCTGTTTACAGCTCTTCTGTTGAGAGCTGTGACATTCAGAAAACAGATTAGCTCAGTTTATCATTCATATATTGAGAATGGTAAGGACTTCTTAAGAGTGTCATTTGTTCGTCACCATATTTCAGTTGTCCCGTGATTGAAGACGATGGCGAATCGCTGAAGTTCAACTCTCAGTTTGAGTCTGGCAACCTCAGGAAGGCAGTTCAAGTTAGGAAGTAAGTATTTATTGTCAAATCAGCTACAGGGGAATGAGTAAATGTTCCACAGGTAGATGTACAGTTTTAATTAAATTACCTTTTATCAAATGAATAAAATTTAAAGCTTTTATTATATTTAACCTATTTCTTTCCTTAATTTTACAGAAATGAGATGGAAATCAGAAGATGTGGTACATCAGTATTGTTTATGGTAGATGATGTATGGGTCCAAATTTACAGTTTATGTTGTGGTATTTCTCCAGATATGAGTATGACCTTGTGCTGAATTCAGACATCAACAGTAATCACTACCACCAGTGGTTCTACTTTGAGGTGAGCGGCATGCGTGTTGGAACTACCTACCGCTTCAACATCATCAACTGTGAGAAGTCAAACAGCCAGTTCAACTACGGTGAGACATACAACAACACCTAGATATAAACAAATTGAAACACCCAACCGTTTTCCATTCTCCATCTGACCTACAGGTATATTTCTATAATATTGCATTAAATTAGACTGTATTAAGTTTAACTCGCTAACGCCTTTGACCTACAGCTAAAATGCCTCATACTAGCACAATGATTCACTTGAGCATCAGACAGCACACATTCTTAGCTTTTGTGGCATTGCCTTTGTCCTTGTGTGTGTGTGTGTGTGTGTGTGTGTGTGTGTGTGTGTGTGTGTGTGTGTGTGTGTGTGTGTGTGTGTGTGTGTGTGTGTGTGTGTGTGTGTGTGTGTGTGTGTAGGCATGCAGGTGCTGATGTACTCTGTGCAGGAGGCCATTAGCGGCAGGCCTCGCTGGGTCAGAACAGGAACAGACATCTGTTACTACAAGTAGGTGTAGTGACAAGTTGACAAATTGCACCACACATTTTAAAAGTAGTGCACATATGATGTTACATACACTCAGTTGCAACTCAACTGTTCTGCCATAAACTCTGCTTTTATAATGCTTGTATTGTCATAGTGGTGTTTGTCTTCCCTATTTATAAACATTACGGGGCAGATTATTTGAAACACATATACATATATCAATTTAAGACAGTCCCGACTTCAATGTCACAAAAAACTACAAAAGTCCTAAGAAAAAATTGAATTTTTTTTTTTTTTTTTTTTTTGGGCCCGGATAATTTTTTAATTTTTTTTTTCATCTGTAAAAACAAGCCCTGAGAGCCAAGTGAAATTTTTTTATTATTATTTGCAGTTTTTTCTTTATTTTTATTTTTATTTTTATAACTTTTTTATTTCAGACATAAAATTAATTAAAAATATAAAATTCTAAAAAACATAAAAATATAAATAAAATATAAGTAAAGAAAAAATGAAAATAATAAGTTAACTTAGTAAAAAAATAAAACAGGATTTGAACCACAGTCTCCTGGGTGAAAGGTGTATACTTCACTCGTTAATCCACCATGACCTGCTGGATGTGTGGAATTTGTTGCTCTTTATACTATCTCACCTGACTTCCTAAGGCCTTTCTGGCAGAATGCCTTTGCCAATTAAAATGCATTTCTAGCCAAAAGAAAGACATGACAGTAATTTTACATAACTTGCTACCACGCAATATATGTACCGTATAAACTGGCAAAAAAATAATAATAATCACTTGCCTCTTGGGGCTTCTGTAAAACACTGAACATTAGAAACTTGGAAGAACTTATGACAGGGCTGTTTGAATTGCAATACATAGTACAGGTGTACCTAATACAGTCGGCATTAAGTGTATGTGTTATGGTTGCTATATTGTGCAACGTTTACTCATGAAATGTTCCTTCTTATCCATAGGAATCATTTTGCGAGGAGCACCATTGCAGCTGGTGGTCAGAAAGGAAAGTCCTATTATACACTGGCCTTCAGCACAAGCTTCAGCCATAAGGATGATGTCTGCTACTTCGCCTATCATTACCCTTATACTTACTCCACTCTTAAGGTAGTCTTAAAAAAAAAAGGTTTGCTGTATTCTAGAGAGCATTAGCATTTAGTGGTATACATATCTCTGACCACTGACAATTTTACCCCTCCTCTTGACCTTATTGTCTAGTTCTAATGTTTTTTCTCCCTGCGAAAATGTTGATTCTCATCATAGTCTCTGCATAAGGAATATGTTATAATGCCCTGACACAGAATGTTGACCTGATGGTTTGGTTTTGCATGTGCTGATACAGTACTTATTTCTCTATTCTTCCATTGCTAAACCTCCCAAACCCACAGTGCTCTCAAATTACTGTACACTAATGCCAATAGTTATGTAACTTATAATTAAAATTTGAATGCAGAACTGCTGATATTACATGCAGTGATAGAGAATCCCAATCGGAATCACTTTAATCCCAACTGACCTAATAAAAAGCCAGTCAAGCAATATAACAGTAAAATGTTGAGAACCCAAAAAGGATGGGGGCTTAAATGGAAAGTGGAGATAATACTGTTAGTAAGTAACGTTTAAAAACTATCATTTGTCGTTTCTTTCATTGTATCCTCAGATGCACCTGTCCAAACTCGAGGCTTTGAGGACCCCTCAGATCTACCTGAGGCACGATGTCCTGTGCGAAACCTTGGGGGGAAACAGCTGCCCCCTTCTAACCATCACTGCCATGCCTGAGTCTAACTCCAATGATCACATCTGTCAATTTAGTAAGTAAAAAAGTGCAGATCTATGTATATGTCTTTTTTTATTTGCTCACCGTCAGTCTTGGAACGGAGCAGAACAATATCAGCGGCAGGATTTTTATATATCTTGGTAAAACTGGAAAACCTATGTAGCGTCACTAATCATTGTGCAGCTATCTGCAGTCAGCTTGACTGGTCAACAAGGGAACAATCTTGCCTATTTTCAAATGTAAAGTGAAATCTGGACAAAGGCAAAGTCCTTATAGGCAAGTCTCGAAGCCATCTTTGCAATGCCCCCAAGCAGTTTCGGGCTAACAAGACCAGGCCCCTATCTAAATGAATGGGGAGAGAGCCATAACTTCACTTACAATGGTCACCGGGACTTAAAAACTTCATGTATAGAATCACCAGTCATTTCTGATTAAAAACCGCTTAAACATTTTGGTGATTTCACCCCAAAATAAGTTTAAAATTCTTTTTTTCCAAAGGCTTTTTCTTCTACTACACATGCGCATGGTTTTGCTTGCGTCAGTGGAACAACACGATCGGCTTTATATGTTTCCCGTTCAGCTGTTATAAAGCAAACGAAGGGATTTTGGGGGAAAAGGCTGGAATATGTGTCATACAACTGCCATCTTGGGCGTTGCGTACTTTTCTATTGAAAATGCTTTAAGTGGTTTGTCTCCTTTCTTACTTGATTGACAGACTGTGCAAACTGCTTGATATGTTTTAACTTTGTTTATGTTTGTTGCCCAGGACTCCATGGAAAGTACTTATGATACTGAATGGATTATCCTGGTTAAATGAAATAAATCAAATTTAAATTGAGTCCCAGAAAACCATTTGAAAAATTGGCCAAAATGTCCCATAAAACACTGAGTTGTGCTGGAACAAAATCATGATCACATTGATATGCAAACTGACAAAACTGTCCAAAAATATTTTTGTCATATGTCCCAAGAACAACTGGCAGCTTGCAGTCATCAGTAATGGGCCACAATGCCTAAAAATTTAAAGGCTGGTGTCATTGTCACCTAAGAAAATCTTCACTGATAAATCTAATTTGTCATTTTCAGCATGGAAGTTCACTTTTGGCCTTTGGGAACAGTCTGTGTAACAGAATAATGTAATCTTAAAGTTTTTTCAACTGTATTCCATTGACTTCTTCAGCAAATTGAGCTCTTTCAGGGCAAAGAAAAAGTGGACCTTTGAATCTTAGATTATCTTGTCACATATAATCTGTCATTAGTTAGTGAAAGCTTCTCCAGGCCTTTGTAAAAGATTTTTAATTTCTCATGCTTGGCTCCCAGACAGATGCTGCAAGAACATTAGGTTGTATATTACTACATGAGAACAGCCCTGGGGTATCAGGGCATGCCAGTACTTCCCAAATAGGTTTGCAGTCCACATTAGTTCATTGATGCTGTTTCTCAGGTGTCTAAAACTTAAAATTAAAGTACATTTTTCTTTTTTTCTCATTTCATCTTCCACTGTTTGTGTTTTTGCTGTGCTTTCCCCCTTTCTCCCTCCTCAGGGAATCGTCCATTGATGTTCCTGTCGGCTAGAGTGCACCCTGGAGAGACCAATGCCAGCTGGGTAATGAAGGGTACACTGGAGTTCCTGATGGGCACAAGCCCACTGGCAGCCAGCCTGAGAGAGGCCTACATCTTCAAGATAGTCCCCATGCTCAACCCTGATGGCGTTGTGAATGGAAAGTGAGTGAAAATAGTCTAGAGATAGGGATTAACACACATTCACAGCTTTCAAGTATACACACGGTTGACACATCTGCTGAATCCAGGCCTGCGCAATGGTCACAGCTTTATGTATATTAACACACACAAAATCGTGTCTTGAAGGATTCTCGAGCTGTTGCTCTGTTCTCCTCCACTCTGTATCCCTTCTCCTCTTCTGCCGTCTCTTTTCTGCTGTAGCCATCGTTGTTCTCTGAGTGGAGAGGATTTGAATCGCCAGTGGCAGAGCCCCAATCCTGAGCTCCACCCTACCATCTACCACACTAAGAGCCTGCTGCAGTACCTTGCACACATACAAAGGGCACCACTGGTATGACCTCAAATTAACTGGACATGAATTACTTTGGGGCGTTTTGCTGCATCATCTTTCTTTTCAGAATTATACGAGAATATTCTCTAACTTGTTGGTAATGGTGCTGCCATTTCTCCTGTTCAGCTGCACATTCTGTTGGGCTGCATTTCCATTAAATTTCACATCAGTAAATCATCACATTATTTTCAAGACATTAATGCAGCTAACCATAAAAAACCGTCTCTGGTGGCCTCTGCGTTACAATGTGTGTCAGCAAGTTAGATATAATGAGATATTCCTCTTATGCCAGATTTGTTTACAGTGGAAAGGGTGATGGCTTAAAGGAGCGAAGCAGGGTGAGGCTGCTTTTATTTTTCTTCAAATGGACGTGAGATTTACTCAGAGGAAATGTCCACCAGTCATCTTAACAGTGTGTCATTTATTTACAGCAAATATAACTCAGTTTCATAGTTTTATTTTGATTGATAAGTAAAAAAATTAGTTAGGTTATTGTAGCTGTCCCTTCAGCCCCCATCCCCCACTTGCTTTGTTTGTTTTATGTATTTATCATTTTTACATATTTTTTTTCTTAATTATTTTAAAAAGTGTTCAGTAAACTACTTTGGAAAAGGAGAGAAAGCAAAATTTGGTTCACAGTGTCTTATTGAAAAATATGCAATATACACAGTCCTTTCTCTATTGTATGTATGCATCTATTTGTGTGTGTGTGTGTCTGTGTGTGTGCATGAATGAGTGCAGGTGTTCTGCGACTACCATGGTCATTCCAGAAAGAAGAACGTATTTATGTACGGCTGCAGCGTGAAGGAGACAGTCTGGCAGTCCAATATCAGTGCTACATCCAGTGACCTACAGGAGGACCTTGGATACAGGGTGAACAATCACACACACACAGACACACACTCTCTATTTGGTAAACATCGTAACATACAGTATCTTAATATATCCTGTTCTGAGCTACCTGCTATCGCTTTATCATTCCTCTGACTCATTGTGTATTTCCTTATTCTGTTAAGTTTGAATCCCTGATCTATATATGTAATGGTACCTAAGCTATTGGCTTTTTTACACTGTCATTTACGTGTTTCAACAACAGCTCTTGTCTGACAAACATGCTCAAATTTTTTTTTTTTTACCTCAGTAATTTAGTAATTCACCTTGAATTTTACTCTGCAGTGGGGAAGGACTTTTTCTTTTCTTTCAACAGTCAAGATGGTCCGGTCAAGATCAGTTTGTTGTTCCCTTTTGCATTCGAAAATATAAAAAATATATTTTTCACTAAGCGGAATGCTAATAAAGAAGCCAGTTCAATATAGAGTTTCCTAGTGAATATGCAGCTTCAGGCTGCAGGCCCACAGCAAACATTTTGGATTGCAGCAGTCAATACTGCTTTTTTTCCCAAGCAATTGCTCTGTACATAAGCCAGTCTTTGTTGGACACAGTTATTTTTGTCCCTACTATAAAATTTACTTTATCATCTGCCCCCCCCACCTCCCAATGCACTAATGCACACACACCTAGACAAAAACACTCAAAGACTTCTCAAACCTTTTCATGTGTTTTTCAGGCACTTCCTAAGATCCTCTCTCAGATCGCCCCGGCCTTCAACATGGCGAGCTGCAGCTTTGTCGTGGAGCGCTCCAAGGAGTCGACCGCCCGCGTTGTTGTATGGAGAGAGATAGGAGTACAACGCAGCTACACCATGGAGAGCACGCTCTGTGGTTGTGACCAGGGCAAATATAAGGTAAAGTACTTGTTCATAGGGTATGGAAAAATAAAAGGCCATCTCAATGTAATACAGTTCAATAAAATAAACTTACATTTAAATGCTACCTTTGTAGAGCTTGTTCTCCTTAATTTTTTAAAAATTAACTATAAATTTAAATTGCGTCAAGGAATTTTTTTTATTATTTTCTTTTATATACTCATCAGTCAGCTGTAAGGTTGAAGAGAAGACAATTTAGCTAGAGCCATTTTCCTTTCTGACAAAATCTTGGCATTATGTTATTTGCCCCGCTGATGTGTTTGATTTTATTACTTTGTACAGATGTTTTTATTTTGTCCTCTTATGTTGTTTCCCCCCCTGTAAGTGAGAGGGAGGTGCCCCAATAAATCTCCAAGTGTCCAGCAGGTGGAGCAGCAGTCCTTTCCTCTCTTCTCTTTGCTTGGTCTCTGTCTTTTCTCCTCTTTCTCTTTGACCCCTTTACCTCCCTTTTTTCTCACTGTCTGTGTCTTTCCAACTCAGCTGATTTCCTTATGGAACTCTGCCATAGTCAACATCTAACATATCATACAGCAGTCTTGGTATGCCATTTTGGCTCTTATTACCACCCCCACTGGTGTTTGTGAAAATATTTGTGCAGATGTGCCGGAACTAATGTGTACTGAACTGTGGCTGAATATCTCCGTGGCCAGGCCGTGTGTGTGTGTGTGTGTGTGTGTGTGTGTGTGTGTGTGTGTGTGTGTGTGTGTGTGTGTGTGTGTGTGTGTGTGTGTGTGTGTGTGTGTGTGTGTGTGTGTGTGTGTGTGTGCGTGGCCATGCATGGATGTTCAATTATTTGTGTGATTGAAGAGTACTGTGTAGACTTTGTTAGGGTTGCAGATATGAGTGAATATGGGTTTGAATGTGTGCTTCCTGCCGTTGAAATATACTAGCATGTTTCTACATGAAAAGTTTCGATGTGCATGTGCATGTGCTCTCCAGGGTCTTCAAATTGGTACCAGAGAGCTGGAGGAGATGGGAGCTCAGTTCTGTGTGGCCCTGCTGAGGCTGAAGAGGCTCACAGGGCTCCGCAACCACCAACACCTGCTGGATTTGGAGAGCGACATCATTGGGACACAGTCTAAAGTGGTCAGGTTAGTAAAGTGCAGCATGCTGTAAAGTAACACACGTACCACAACACACAGTTCATGCAGGTGCACACAGATGCTGTGAGATTATTCAGAGGCAGAGAATGTTGCTTTAAAGGTGAGAATCACAGCTCACAAACAAACCATTCACATATGAGGAATGTGGTCTGTCATGTCACAAGAAGACTGGCTAAAACTGCAGATATTATAAAGCAAAAACTTCTTAT
Organism: Xiphias gladius; assembly: GCF_016859285.1. Lineage (NCBI taxonomy): Eukaryota > Metazoa > Chordata > Actinopteri > Istiophoriformes > Xiphiidae > Xiphias > Xiphias gladius. The sequence continues at coordinate 13,610,824 of NC_053418.1, read as the reverse complement.
TTCTAAGCAGTGTAACTGCAGTGCAGTTATCCTTTTGTAACTATCTTATATTTTAAAAAGTGCTTTCTTTTGCCAAAAATTCTACCTGGAAAACAGTAAAATGGTTACAGACTGTTTTCGATTTTTTTATCTGTACAAAACACCCTCATTACTGCCAGACACATCCCCCCTCATCCCCCCTTGGCACTGATACTCAACGGTGTGACTGTCACTCCGGCTCTCCTCTGAAGTACTATTCAAGAAACAAATTAAGGCCTGCATTTATGCAGGGCTGCTGTGAGCATCATTGAAATTCTATCAATGACCATGTGTGATGAATATAATTAAAACTGTGGAATGAGGGGCGCATGGGTATGAATACTTGTCACCAGTGTCTTTATTTCTTTAAGATAAAGTGTAAAACAGCCACAAGATTTTTTTTTTTTTTTTTTTTTTCATAAAATCTTTTTTTTAACTAACACAGTGGGGTTTTTTCAGGCCCGTGAGCACTCAATGGCACTGGATGGTAAAGGTCGGATTAAATTCACATGGAACATGCAAACTAGTATACTGCCTTCCTGTACAGTCGCTTGTGGTTGGAATATATTAACACAAAGTCATAAAGATATATATAAAAGTCATCAGTGTCAGAGCATGTCCCCGTCCACTTAGGTGCATTTAAGGGGTCGCAGAATTGAAAGTGGTTATTGTTCAGATGTAAAACAAACACTAATCAAATTAGTCAAACCAGTACAATGTAATACAGTATATCTTCACATTGTTTATATCTCATGTCACATCATGTTTTCTTTCCACAAGAGTGTCAGCAGTGATTCAGCAGAGCTTTCATCTTGTTTATTGTCTAAGAGTTCACTTATAACTTAATGCTCTGGTCTCTCTCTCTCTGTCTCTCTGTTTTCTCTGTATTGTCTTTCACGTAGTAGACAAAACTCTTAGAAAAACCAAAAGTGTCTTTATTATTATATTCTCATTGTTCGTGGTCACACAGACCCCAGTACATTAAGTTTGAAAATGACAATCAAAATTGCAAAATCAACCAACTATTTTGCCTCAGATTGGTGTTGAAATACAGAAAATCAACTTTGGTATCAGTTTTGTTCTTTATCTTGGAAAAATGCCAAACATCCTCTGGTATGAGCTTCTCCATTGTGAGGATTTGCTTCCTTTCTCTGTTTTACATGACTCTAAAATGAATATCCTGGGGTTTTAGACTGTTGTTTTGGATAAGATAAGGCATCTGGACATGTCATATTGGGCTGTGGGAAATTGCCATGGACTTTTTCCATTTTTTTCTAACAGTTTCTAGGCTAAACAATGACGTGATTAATTGATAAAACAGTTGATATATTATTCAGTACTGAAATGAGTCATTACTTGAAGCCTCACTTCAAATATTTATTTATTTAATTTTTTTTGGTTTATTAAACCCAATAATAAAGGGATAAGTATTGAAGTCATAACCCTCTCCTTTGCTAAAATTACGAAAAGTCATGAAGTATCAGGTTGAAAAAAATCAATGTTAAGAATGTTTTTTGAGCTTTTAATGAGGGCCTAAGAGGATACAAAACAGCACATACGGTTTAAAAGATGAATGAAGAAAGTCATGATCCAAATTTGAATACAGACTCATTGAAAAATGGTATTTGCACTGAAGTTTTTTGAGTCTTCGTCCATAGTTAAAGAAATGAGCCAGCACTACTCTTCTTCATCCTTAAAAAATCACCACACAGTTTTATACAGTATCTAATCACCTCTATTTGAAATTCCCTGTAATGAGGTCCACACAGTTCAACATCTCAAATCAATTATTAAAAAAGGCCAAACCAAAGCTGTGACCACTAACGTTACCGTAATTTCTTTTTATTCTAAAATGTCAGCATTCTCCTCTCCAAAGATTTGTTAAAGCAGTTCATTTGGAAGAATGGCTTTATACTCAAGACCACTTAATGCTCACGTCTCTTTCTCGTTGTGTCTCCCAGTCTGTCTCTCTTACTAACCTGCTCTACTCTCATATTGATATATTCATTCATCATTTATGTGTCTGATCATTAAGGGACTCCAAAAGTGTTCTGGTGCTTGTGTGTGTGTGTGTGTGTGTGTGTGTGTGTGTGTGTGTGTGTGTGTGTGTGTGTGTGTGTGTCTGTTTGAGTGAGTATCCTTTGGGATTGGTTGCTCTCATCCTGGGTTTACAGTTTTATGTGTGGCGCTTAGTATGGTACCACTTACCATTTAATAGGTCATCACAACAAATGATATCTTGGCCATTGGGAGGCGTCTGCAAATAACTGGGTGTCTCGGAGCACCTAAAAGGGCAGATACGGGCAATGGTGTGCTTTTGTGTGAGTGTAAGGAAGACAGAAAGAGATGCTTATATGTAAGGGTTTGGAGATGTGGAAGTTTGTGTGGAGGTTTTATTGCACGTATATGGATCTGATATATGGATATTAAGAAGGACTGTATATGGAGATGACTGCATTTGATGGATTCAGAAAATGTAACCCAAAGACAGGAGAGACTGGGTTTGGTATTTCTATAATGGCCTTTAATGGTTGACTCACAGCTCTCATTATGTATTTGTCAACATAGTGTCCATCCACATCATTAGACACACACAAAAACATTATCACACACATACACATTTACTGTACATATGACACACAATTTCTCTCTCTGCCTCTCTCTCTTGCACTTGTACACTAGTAAGCTTGATGGGAGATCATTGTCTGAGCCCCCTGATCGACTGTCTCACTGGGATCACATTTCAGACCATTAACACCATTAAAAACCCACTAAAGCCACTAAAACCTCAAAGAACGAGCAACTATTTAACCATTTAGATCCACAGGGGAAAAAAACCCAGCCTCACCAGTCAGAGCACAAAAGCACCATTTATTAGTAGCATGTGCTTTATGATTCTAAAATATATTTCAATATATATAATGTAGTAGATTCAGTGTCTGTTGTTGGGAATTTTTTTAACTAACATTTTTGTATTTTATTTTAGATATTTTCGTTTTGCTCTTACTTAGAGCTGAAACAATTACTCAGTTACTCCGATCAACAGTTGTAATTATTGACAAATTGTCTTAGTCATTTATCAAGCAGAAATGCAAAACATTCTCTGCTACCAGCTACTGAAAAACATGAAACAAGAAATTTGACTTTGATTTCTGATATTTTATAAACTAAATAATAAATTAATTAATCTTAAATAATCGATAGACTAATCAGTAATGAAAATAATTGTCAGCCCTACTGTTATTGTATTCAGATTCAAATGATTTCTATCAGACTGTGGAAATGCTATGCGAAATTTTCAGACTGAGTTTAGAGCATAAGGGCAGATTGTACTACATGATCATTAAGCAAAGCTAAAATGTAACCAAATAAACTGGCGCATGAAGATTCCTACATTTTGTATGAATGCCTCACGCCATGTTTAGTTTGTGTTTTTGTGCTTACAAGAAATGGGCTTCTCAACAGTACATTTTCAAGGACCATGAAACCCATTTTTAAATGCATTTTCTGGGGTGTTTTGCTCCATGAAATCAGAGAGCTCTTAGTCTCCTACAGTGACTCAGAGTTCAGCTCAGAGTGAGGGGTAGTAACATGACAGTCATAGGCTATACTCTATATGTAAGTGAAGATGTGTATTTCTATACAAATAGTTTATTATTTATTACATTGTATCTAAAAATAATACATGCAGAAAAGCGTTTAGTAATTTAAAATATCCACAGGCATCATCCTTTTTTCTAAAGTTCTGAAAAGCAGAAATGATGTAAATGCGGACTTTTATTTTTGACAGACCTATGCACATCATTAACATACAGCGGCACCTGTGTTAATGCATTTTTTTTTTTTTTTTGTCATCCAGCAGCTGCCCCACTACCTATGTGATGGAGGAGGATGAGCCGTCCTTTCTTGAGGCGATAGACTACAGCGCAGAGAGCAACGATGAGGACGCTGAGCCTGAAAATGAGCACGGCAGCGAAGTCCACAAGAATCCTGATCACCTCGATCAGCTGTCGGACTTTGAGACGAATCACAGGGATTAACCCTGAGGTGTTCACCTCCCCTATACCTGGCAGTTCGAGCTTATAACTAGCCAATGCTAGGATTGTTAGCTGATCCCAAATACAAAAAATAAATATTCAGAACCCACACTTCTCACTTTGACTGGTGAATGAATAGCTTCAATTTACACCTGACCCTATTGTATAGACACTTTATGAGGGTATTTAGGCCACACTGGCACCACTCAGGTGCTCTTCTCCCAGATGAATTGATTTTTGGCCTACTGGAGGCTCCTGAAGGTGTGTACTCCATCTACCTTTCCCTTCAGATAGGTTCGATATAAGCCCTCGGTAAGAATCAGGATGGATTTCAATGAATGTTCTCACCTTTCCCCATCACACTATAACCTCCACGAACTGTAACCGCTGACCACAGACACCATATAGCCTCTGGGATTCACATATAGCTAGCCAGAGCAGCAAACAGCAGGCACCGCCAATCTTTAACTCGAACCCTTGTCCGCTCGCTCATTTTTCACAGCCGATCTCATAGTAAGCAAATGACAAGGCTGTGGTAATGTAATAGAGCCAGTGGCTTCTGTAGGTACTGTTTTCGAAACCCCTCATACCTTTGACACTGTTTGATTAAAACACTTGTGATTGCAGGAAACTGGATCTCCCATACTGACCAGCTTAGAGATTCAACCCACCTGCCGTCTTATTGCTTTTCCTTCTTTTCTACAGTCTCATCCTGCACTTTTTACTCATTTTGTTGGTTTGGGCCTTCCCTCTTCCTTCCTTCCATCCTGACAAGCCAAGGTATTGTTGTCTAAATCGGATGCAGGGATAACCAAACAGCTCCGTATCTTAGCTTAGCTGCTACTTAACATCAGTCATCCCAAGTATCTCATGTACTAGAACCTACTCAGACATGACTACACTTGAGTTATAAACTCACTCCCTCTCCTCTTTAACCCATCACTCTTTGGTCACATTGTGTGTGGGCCGATAACCCACGTGCTGTTTGCCTTGCTTTATCCAAAACTGAAACTATTTATATCACTCAAATGTAGAATGTTCACGTCTTTATCAAGACAAACCTTGTACTATACATGAAACGCAGATATAAACACACACCACAAACTAACTAACACAGGTGCGGTTGAGTTTCTTGGTAACGCACAGTAGCAAAATATGAATATGGAATATAAAATATCCACATGCACTGTTGTTGTTTTCTTTATTTTTAATAATAGATAGTATTATAATGTTAGTCAAAGCAGTGATGAAACAAGACGCATGAGCTGCAGAGAGCAGAACACCCTTTTGCACTTTGGATAAACACTATACATGCAAAACAAAGACAGAAACAAACAATGAGAACAAAACATCACTTTACAACATGTCACAGTTTGCAAACCTCAAATTCAGTCACCTCATTAGTTTTTAAGTTCTCATAGCCCAGCCAAAAGCTGATGGTAACTTTGCTGTGATGTTTTAAAAATTATACTGGAATTTTGTTTTCTTTGTATCCTTGCCTCCAATGTTATGTGTACATTTTGTGAATTTGCTTAGGAGAGACCCATGCATAAAAACAAATGGTGCTTTGTAATGAGAGTATACGGTAGTTTATTGGCTTTTTTCTTTTTCTGATCATGAAGATGAGGAGAATTTCTCTTGCAGTTGTACAGCTAGTGCATGGCTATTTTCTTTTGTTTTTATTTTGTAATTTATTAAGTATTGTTTCTGGGATGCAACCTGTATGTATATGAGGCATTTTCAGTGTGAGTATAAGAGTGTGCATTTGTGTGTGCGTGCGTGTGTGTGTGCGCGCTTGCGTGCGGGCGGGCGGGAGGTTTAAGTTATTCCATTATTCAGTTTAGCTAATGCTCTTAGAGTGTGTTTCTTCTTTCAATTTGATTATCCCCTCTCACCCTCCTTCACTCTCCCCAATCATTTTCTCTCTTTTCTTCCCTCTAAACCTCTTTCATTCCTCTTTTTCTGACTTTCTCTCAGCTCTACTTCCTTTTCAGATTTTAGTCATGAACACCCATTGCTCTGCGGTGTGTGTGTGTGTGTGTGTGTGTGTGTGTGTGTGTGTGTAAAGGTTATCAGATGTGTAATGTACGGGACATAATGTTGGAACCATATGGGAATTGTGTGTGCCGTTATATTTGTGTTTGTCTGTAGCAGTTTATGTTGACACAGTGCTGGGCTACTTTTGTTTTATGTTAGTTTGGAGGTAAACAAGCGGAAATAGCAGCTCATTTTAAGTTGATTGTAACGCAGAAAATTGAAGCTAAGAGTGAAGACATGGGAAATAAAATGTGAATGTGGTAAACTGTCTACTGTACTTTTTATTTATTGTTCTTGCCTGAACTCTATAGTACAGAATATTATGTGCTTTTCCATCTCAACTGAATTAGTATTAAATTCACACAACATTTGTCCTCATAAAGACTTTTCTGCCAAATGTGGTAAAGTAACTTTAATGGATCCTAACTGAATTATGGGGAGAAGTTAAGCAAAAACAAAGGGATAAAACTGTTTTTCCAAGAACCTTGGTCTTCTTCCAAACAACTTGTGACTTCATTTCTACACCCAGATGTTAGTTTGGATAATTGCTTTAAACTGGATGCTTAAACTTATCTCTCATGTTTTCGATACCCCATGAACTCCATTGCAAGGATGTCTCACATTGTTGCCACGTACCTGTTTCTCTACAGTAACCTGGTGAGAACAATGTAAGCATAACTGGGATGAATGAAGTATGAAATTAATAATTTACAAATACTTGTAGTTTAGGTCTCCAGGAACATTTAATTTATAATCAACGTGATGGTGGGGTTAGTGTTACAAATCAAGGGCTTTGTGTAACTAAGGTAAAATCCTTAATAATGTTAATAATTTAACAGATAGTCTCACATTTTTTCAATCTTAAACAATACTCACATGTCCATATATATATTTGAAGCACTACTGGTCTTTGTGTTTCTTCCTCCTGCCCATATTGAAAACTATTTCAGTGAAAGTGATGGGGGGGACAAAATTCCACCAAAGCTAATACGAGGCTTCAGTCCAAGTTAGACAAATGAACTCCGTAACATCGACAGTTTCTGTCTTTTTAGAGTTTCTGTTATTATCCCATCACCAAAGCTCAGCAAAGAAACACTGTCTATGGAAACAGAGGTAAATTTGATACAAAAACAGTGCAACTTTGGAAGATATTCACTTGGTTTTCCAGACAGCTGAAGCCTTTCAGATTTATTCACAGAGATTTATTCACAGCCACTATAGAAAGGAGGAACAATTGCAGTGAGCAATTACTCTTTCAATGTACATATGGGCATGTGAGTATTGTTTGAGGACAGACTTGAAAAAAATGTGAGCCTATCCTTTTGTGCTGTCTCATATGCTGTCACATATTCACAGTCAGCAGACTAGGATTTAGTGCTTAGTAGTAGACTTTGCATCCCTCTAAAACACTGGGAGCAGACCAGATCTGTTCCAAGATCAGCAACATGTCAGTTCTTAAAGGATTTTCCCACTCTACATCCTCCACCGCATATCTCGCTTTTTACCGTTTTGTTCCTAGATTAATAAGGATTCTTCCCAATTATAACATTTTTATCACCAGCTTAATTTTAGAGATAGGTTACGGATACAGTGCTAGACAGCCTTACAATGGAGTGTGCAGCCAAACATGAGTAATTATTTTGAGCAAATCTCGTTTAACTCAGTTATCTAAACCAATATATGGGGGTGAAACTAAAGGTAACACTAAAAAGATAAAACCCAGTTTGTAAGAATTTTTTTCCCCTGCTGTACATCTTTTATTATATTTCTTGCTTGTTCTTTTTTTGTATTTATACCTCCATATTGATTATATATTGATTATATGATTGTAGATCAGAGGAAAATAACTCAAGATTAAATTATTCTTCTTTAGGCAGATGTATTTTTGGGGATGATACAAAGATAAGTTTTTTCTGTTCCCAGGAAAATGCAGCAGTTAAATCTAGAAAGAGGAGGCTTTGAAAATCTAATGATTTATGCTTTGTCCTCAATCAGCCTCTTTGAGTGCAGCAGCTCTCAATTCAGTCTTGAAGGCTTGAAAAATGAATGTATTTTTTCAAATAAGCCATTAGTAATGGTAAAACTGTCCTCTTGTATCAAAACTATGACAGGAACCTGACAATTAACCTATGAAACATGTAACATCCCAGGTATCCCGCCACCACTACTTGGTCATAACAGCACTGTCTGCGTTTGGTTTGAGTTGATTTATTTCTGGGCTAATAGAGCACAAGTAGACACTCAATCACTCCATGTCAGTGGCACAGTTGTATAAGCATTTGTTTAGCAATGTACCTCCGCTGCTTAAGTGCCCCGAGTAACCTAATCTTTTGCTTCTGAGGAAATGAACAAGGGGAGAAGGGGCTAACAAAAAGCCAGGACAAATGTCTTTAAAAGAAGTATTTTATTATGCTTAGTGCAAATGGATATAAATGGACAGGAGGACACAGACAACATGGCACAGAGAAGAGAAAGAGAGTGAAAGCGGAGGAAAAAGCAGAGAGGAGGACGAGAGGAATTCGGAGAGATGGAGGAGAATTTTAATCTGAGGAAGGCAGCATAGAGAGAAAAGCTCTTTTCCTCTTTAAGCCCCACGCCTTCACTTCCTGTCCATGCTGTCAATCAGAGCAGCCGAAATGCATCAGACAAAAGACCCCCCCCCCCAACCCATCCACACACCCCCTCAACACACCCTCCAACTACCACCACCACGCAAACACCAACACCAACCAATCAATTAACTGCTCTGGTCAGGGGACGGGAAGTGTAAGTGTGTGTGTGTGTGTGTGTGTGAGTGTGTGCTTAGTGCAGGGTGGAGGGTTTTGAACTGCTTTTGTAGGTTTCTCATGTCCATCAGAGACCCCTAATTAGAAATCTCTCTCCCTCTGTCTTTCTCTGTCTCACACGTTCACGCAGGCACCGTGCCCAGCCTCCATCCCCACACTGACAAGCTTATTTCTGTAGTCTAAGTGTGGCTCTGTGGGCCTCTAATAGCGTAGCCAATTAGTGCCAGAGACCGACTTGGCTGCTCCTCTAACTCACTGGTGGTCCCACTGAGGGACAGAATGGCTCCCCTGAAAAGGTACAAGTCCACAAAGAACGGCCTGACAAAGACTTGTGTGTGTAGGCTGGATGTCACAGCAGCACACAGGACAGGAATAACCGTGAGTGTGTGTGTTTTTGCATGTGTGTGTCTGTGTCTGAGTGTGTGTGTGTGTGTGTGTGTGTGTGTGTGTGTGTGTATTTGATCTCATTATAAGTCAGCATCAAGTCCTCAATAAAGAGTTAAGCAGTGTAAGCTGTTACACAGTATGATAGGGAGAAGTGCTTTTGAAGATGGTTGAATGGTTAAAAGTGGAAACCACTAACACTGAATGTACTACATATATCCAATGTTTCAGCCTGACACCAACCACAGTAATTTTCTCATACAATTTTACAATATTTGACTATTTTTTCCCTTATATTAATAGTAATAATAGTTACTTTAATTTGCATTAAATGCTTCAGTATTGTAAAAAGTAGTGTAGACTTGCTCTATATGAAAAGTGCCCTGAGATAACTGCCGTTACGATTTAGCGCTATATAAATACACCGATTAGCCTCAACATTAAAAACAGTAACTTGACTTGACTTTCAAAACAAAGTTACAAAGTCCTCCACAGAAGAAGAGAAAAAATTCGTTTCATTTTCAGTTTTTTTTTTCATTTTTTATCATCAAGAAGGCAGCATGAAAACATTACGAGAACAAATAATCCCAACAATTTTACAGGCTAATACAACTTTCATGCAATGCAGAAGTGTAAAGAAAACATCTGGTTAAGGTGCAAGCACATGTACGAGCTACTCTGTGAAGCTGTGCTTTACTCAAGCTAATTGCTAATGTCAGTGTGGCAAAATGCTCACAATGCCAACATGCTGATGCTAAGTAGGTGTAATGTTTACATAGTATTTTAGTGTGTAAGCATGCTATCATCTGCTAATTAGCACTAAAGACAAAGTACAGCTGAGGTTGATGGGAATTATTTGTCAGTAGTTTTTAAGGTATTTAGTCATAGACCGAAGTATTGCACATATTGAAATTTTGACCTGATAGTTGCACTAGATAAATAGTAATGGATCACTAAAGTGATACACACTACACTATTACTGAACTGTTACTGATGGGGACATGAATGTGTGTAGTAATGTTCAAGGCAATCCATCCAGCAGTTGTTGACACATTTCACTGTAAACCACAAATGTCATCCTCATGGTGACTACAGGAAAAGTCAGGGGATCACCAAAATCAGTAGGATTCAACCTCTGGGGGACCATGAATGTATGAAAATCCATGGCAATCCATCCATTAGTTGCTGAGATAGTTCAGTCTGGACCAAAGTGGTAGACCGACTAATGTTACCATCTCTAGACCCTTAGCAAAAACAATAAATTGAGCTCTGCAAGACATGCAACTTTATGAAAATGTGATGTTACAAGGGATTAAAATGAAGTCACTGAGGTAGCAAAATTTCAACAGTGAGGCTGTTCCAGAGTTTGGGGGCCCTGACAGCAAATGTCTTTTAGTCTGAAGTCTAGACAAGGAAACTGCTAGCAGAGTGTTGTTGCAGCATCTGTGGTTCAGTGCACATCATTTTATGAGAATTCCTTGAGACAGGATTTTGAACTGATTTTAAAAGTCTGCTCCGGAAAATGACACACTTTTACTTACAGCATCTCTTGTAGCAAAACA
>NC_053418.1:13582500-13597500 GCF_016859285.1 Xiphias gladius | reverse complement strand
ACAGCCATAACCTTCAGCTTAACACAGGGACTTACTACACACTAAACACACTATGTAGAGGTATGCATAAAACACACAGACATGCTTAACATAGAGCATAAAGCATGTTAAGTTCACGAGACGCCAGGGTAGAAGCAGCAGAGTACACATAAGCTAATGAATGTGGTGAATAGGAGAGTGAGTGGTAATGATGGAGACAGACACAAACAGACTTCACACACACACACACACACACACACACTGTCTCAGGAGTTTAATTAATGTGTAAGTTAAAGCATGTCTGCTATAGATATGAATTGGGTGGTCTCCCTGTGTCCCACTCTCTATTCCTTAATTTTTCTTTTTACTACGGTGGCGCTGAGAGGTCAGTGCATGTATATATATATATATATATATATATATATATATATACCCCCATGACCAAACGTGATGCACGTATGAAACAATCAAAAACAGAAATGGACCACAAATTCAGACAAACACAAGAAAATAGAGAAAAAGCGAACAAATACAAAATGCTCAAGCTGCACAGAACAAAACAGACACACAATTGCCGAACCAACCAGTTAGTATTTTCTTTTGTAAAAACCAAAAAATGCAATTTTAAAACATTTCCAATAAATCATAAATCTCACATTTGTGTCACTTATCTGCGCAAGATTTCTAGGGCAGCATCTTTTTTTCCTAATTTTTGTGTGCCAACTTATAATGGGCTCATTAACTGCCCCCAGAGGCCAGAGGTTGGAAAATACCCACTGGAAATTGAGGGTTGGTGAGAGCTGCAGTTGTCGTGGGTGTTTTTCTCCCAGTGGACACAAGAGGCAACAATGAGCCCATTCAACACTCAAAAACATCTTCAACAAGAGATTTATAATTTATTGGAAATGTTTTCAAAAAGTATTTTTCAGTTTTACGAGAGAAAAGGCTTCAAGGATGAAGACTAGCTGGTTGGTTTGGCGAATGTACGTCTGGTTAACTGCCCCATCTCCACTGAGGAGCAGCGCACAGCTGCTTCCCCAAGAATTTCTATGGGACCTGCTGGGACTGTCACCCATGGAGTGGATGAGACAGTCCTGTACGGGGCTAAGTTAGCCTGTGAACTATGTACACTTGGAAAACATTAGGTGTGTAGCAGATATGTGACACTGTTCATTCTTTTATTCATTAATTTTCTGCCTGAATAACTCATTCTCTTGTCATTTCGGACCCTGCAGCTCCCACCTGCCCCCCAGTGATCTCAGCCTTTCCTGCCTTCTAGTCACCTGACTCCTCCTCGCCCACCTACTCACCTGTTCCTAATTACCCATTTAATTTCTAGTATATATAGCAGTCCATTTCCACCTACACTCTGCCAGATTGTCTATTATGCTGCTCCAGCTGTAGCGTTACTTGGTTTTAACCTGCCTATTTAGGGCTCCTGTTTGTTTTTGGACTTTGCTATTTGCCTGCTCCTTTGCCTTCTTTTGCTGGGTTCTCCTGCCTGCCTCCTGTTACTAAACGCCCACTACCTGACTTCACCTCCTGTCTGTCCTTGTCTGCCTTAGTCTGCTGAGCCTAAATAAAGGTGAATGGTTTTTTTGTTTTTTTTAAACTTTTTATCTGAGTCTTGCATTTGACTCCTTCCGATTCTGAACCGTGACAATATCTGCAATACTATAATCATGCAATCAGAATGTTAAAACATGAGCTTAAATCATTAGCTCATTTTCTAACCAGTGCCAGGTAGTCAGTTTCAGTTGACTTCTGTATTTGGTTGCGTTACATGTTTTTGCAGCACATTTTGTTGTGCTGCATATGTGTTGTCTTATTGGTGAATGTTTTTCCAATTTGCCTGTGTCCTATTTTGTTTTTTTTTTCTAAAAATTGTGCTGTGTATTGTTTCCAAATGTGTTGTCTGCGCATATTGCCAATTTAATGAGGATGGTTTATTTGCTTGTGTTGTCTATTTGCATGTGTTTTATTAAGTTGCAGTGCAGTGAGCTCTCACATGATTCAAAATCATGTTTTTACACAGTCCTTTATCTGTGTCTGCATATGTCCTTTTAATTGGCAGAGATAATTGTCAAAGGCGAGATGGATGATGAGGGAATCTTAAACGGACAATAGTTTAGCAGCAACAAGGAGGTTTTTGGGAATTCTGGTGTGTGACAGGTGAAAGACAGGCTTTTTTAAGCATCCCTGACCTGACCAATCAGAAAATGCTTTGCAAATTCTAAGCACTTTTTTTTTCAGATTTAACATAACTATAAATAGGTAGGTAAATTATGGTTTTCTCCAGTGTTTTTCTTAAAACAATGGGTATACTTGATGACATTTTTGCTAATTCTATGCCTTCTCCCCCTGGATGTCAATCAAAACATCTCTAATCCACCAAAGGCTAAAATATGTGACCTCCTGCATGACGCTGACGGTTTACGGACTGACTGTCGAGCCACGTGTCAAAGTAATGGGTAGCATCCGTTCCCATCAGCAAAGAAGTTGTGTGACCCTCTTCCAAGATTTAGATGGTAATTTAAGGACAGATGCAGGCAGCTGGTATTCGGCTGTCGCAATTGACAGGAGAGTTGATGCAGAAGGCAGAGATGGGATGAGGGGTGAATTCCTGACTGAAAGAGCTTCAAAGCTCATTTGGAATGTTAAGAGCAAAGACCCTTAGGAGCCAAAATACATCAGAGTGTTTACAATACAACAAGCTCCACTGAACATGAAATACGATACATGAACCTGACAATAACATACTGCTTGCAGAGCTAAACAATATTTCATTGACTTCCTTCACATGCCTGGGTGTATATTAAAAATAAAGCAATCCAATCCCTTTTGCTTTTAAATAGTTTAACGTTTAGGAAAATATGCTTATTTGTTTTTTTGCCAAGAGCGGATTGAGAAGGTTGATACCACTCTCATGTCTGTGTGTTAAGTGGCGATTAACTTAGCTTAGCATAAAGACTGAAAGCGTTGGGAAAAAGTGAGCCTGGTTCTCTCCACCTACCAGCAAATATAATGCTTATTAATTAAGACATTGTATATTGTTTTTTTTTAAATCTGTGCAGAAACACAAATGTAAAAAGGACAAGCTGGGGTTTTAAGGGAAGTTACAGTAGGAAAAAAAAAAACTATTTTTTTGGCAAACAACTACCTGTAGGAGTTGACTTAAAAGAGGGTTACGCAACTGGCACCATAACCTGAGACACTGCTGGGCAGACTTTTAGACTGTTGTTCCTCATCTAATAGTTAAAGTGTGTAACTACATTTAGCTTTATGTACACATAAAACAAACATAATTCATGTGAATTAGATGTGCTAAGTTTGTCTAATCACCTCTTAGCTCCATACTTGATGCAAAGAAATTAAACTCATACCAATCTTCTCATCTTACTCTTGGAAAGAAAGTGACTATAAATATCTATTAATGTTGAACTACACGTCCAACAGACATGGAGCAACATTATCATACATTTGAAGTTATATTTCTGGATGTTCACTCTCATTTAAGCTCTGTTTTGGTCTCCACTAACTGCTAAATGATCCGCTATGCTCACCAGCTAGTTGCTAACTTTAGCGTACAGTAGTTTAGCTGTGAGAATTAACCAAACCATTAAAACCATGGGCTGTAAAAACCAAAACAATAAACTGAAAGATGCTAAAACAATGTGTAGCGTGTAGAGCGACATGTTACCTGTAATCTATTTTTTCATTATGAATATAAAGGTATTGATTAGTGCACCTTTTAAGTGAAGTACCTTAGTAATGGCTGCGGTATAGCGCTCACTAGTAAATGACATATGTTTTCAACCTTTACAAAGCAAAACCCAAACACTAAAACCACATGTATGTCATCATATGAATGAAATTGTACATTAAACAAAATGATACAGTCAGTGATAAATGATACAAGCATTGACTATAAAATTAAAACATTTAATTACACCCACTTTATTATTCTACTTACATATTTTTACTTGATTACAGCCTTTTCCGGGGTTTAAAGGACCTCCATCCTTTAGAGGACAGGATCTGGAAAGTTTTGCTTAGCAGGACACCTGTAGCGAGTACACTGTTTTGTAAGTAGGTCACTTCTTTGCACACTAACAGGTTATATGAGGACTATCTCACTTGAAAGGTTGAAATATTTAAGGAGAGAACAGGAATATCCAGAAATACATGCATTGCTGCAGAGATTCCTTTATTTGTCATACTCTGCATTTGTGGAGTTAGTGTTTATACTGTATATACTCAAGTTCCTACCGAAGTCATGTGACGTAGCCTGCAGTGTGTTTGTTTACCCTTTTGCACCTGTGGCTTAGTCATACTAATTACATCCACTGATGGCTCTCTTTTTCTGCTTCTCTAGAAATGACAGTCAAGAGTTTAATTAGTCCTCCATGACCCTCATCAGAGCCAGTCTACCTCAATAACAGTCACCCCAACCAACGGGAACAATAAGCACATGCAGGTGCACACAAATGCAAATGGATGGGCGCTTCAAAAAGGGGGGGTTTGGATACGCACTCACGCACAAAATCACACACTCATATACTCACTGGGGGCCAAGATCCCCTCAGGATTAGTCAATTATTAAGCGGTCTAGCCCTCTAAGAAAGAGTGTTATTGATTGATAATCACTATAGGTTTAATAATTTAGTTGTTTTAATAGCAGAGATATGGAAACAGAGGAGAAGATGAACAGTCAGGGACAGGGGTGGAGCCAAAGGGGGGGGGGGGCAAAGTAGAAAAATAGGAGACCAGAGAAAAGATGAGGGGTAGAAAAGAAGAGCAAAATGATAATGAGCGTGTGGACACTGAAATAAATTCTCGGACTGAACCTTTTGATGGAGGAAATGAAGAAATTCCCATCTTTCCTGCAGCATCTTCTGTTCATGTTCTCTTGTACGAATCACTTTTTTTTTTTTTTGGACCAAAGTCCAACACCTAAAAATAGTCAGTTTACTATGATATAAAACAGCAAATCTTCAAATTGGGGAGTTTTTATTTGAAAAATTACATAAACTATAATTATATGATCAAGATAAAGTAGTTTAATTTCAATTAGATAATCGATTAAGTGACTAATCATTCCTGTTACATCCATAGGTATCAGTATTACTGCACACTTTTTGGAATATAAATTTAGATTTGCAGTGATGTTTAAAAAAATAAAAACTAAGTTGTTTAGCAATTAGAGCCATGGTGCCTAATCACACTGTCATCATCTATATCATCTGCATGTAATTACCATCTCGTTCAGTGTTCTTCAATCACCACCCATGAAATTAATGTCAACATGGCCTAAAGTTCAAGTCTGGGAGTTCAAGGAAATCATTACAGACACTTATATTTTTTATGCTGACACTGAGAAAAGGATGTTGTGCATGTGCATCCCCCATCTCTCTTTTTTTTCCACCATGCTCATTTTTCAGGCCTCCATTTCAATTCTTCTCATGATTCATCTTCTGAGTCGGGCTGTTTGAAAAGAAATGTGCAAGACACAAGGTCAGCTACCCTCATACCTGTACTTTAAATCCATGGCATTTTGTCCGGTGTGTTTCTCCTTGTTAAAAATGGATGAACTGACTGTACAGAGGAGGCTCTTCAGCCCAAGAAGCACTGCTTGTCTGAAAAATTCATGAAAAAGGGTTTTATCCCCCACAGTTTTGTGGAGGTGAAGAAGAAGAGGACATTGTCATCAACCGGTTCCCTACCCCATCAGCCCTGGACAAAAACATGTTGATCCTTAAGCATGCACACACACACACACACACACACACACACACACACACACACACACACACACACACACACACACACATAATGGCATGTAAAAACACTCACAGACCGAGCGGGAGCTGTGTGCTTATCGACCCGTTACTCTGTCATATCATTTCTGATTTTTTCTTTTTTTTCCAATCAACTCCCCATGTATTCATCCTCGAGACAAAAACAGAAACCAAGAAAGAGACTTTTGGAAAAATTATGCTTTGTTACACCTTGGGCCTTATTTTCATACTAGGACTTTTGGTAATGACAACATTCGACTCACTAATTCTATTGCAAGGATTTGGGGCAAGAAACACAAGCAGGCAGATGTTCAGACAGGTTTTAAACCAGCCTGCCGTTTAGCAGACCAACTGTTCCAAATAAATTTGGAAGATAAATGAAGGCAAACAAAAAACTAAATCCACTCAAGGTGTACTTAATTGCGTGGGATTACATGGTCTTCATCAGCAGGCGAAATCTGCTCAGTTGTCATGGAATTGTAGTTATTTACACTTTCTATTATTTGAGCATTTAAGGAGATTCAGACCAAGCAAGTAAGTGAACCATGAGTGGAGATTGTTTTGTGAAGACTGTCCTGTCAAGACAATTGACAGCATCAGTTGTTTCAGCAAATGCCAACAAACCCCAAGTGACAAACCATGACTGTTCTTTCACATTAACAGAGTGTTTATTTTAACCCAAACCACCATCTTTCCCTAAAAATGTAGGGTACCCAAGGCCTTAAGCCCAAACATAACCAAACCCTAGCCATTGCTTTGTCAGATCAGAAAACTCTTATGTGTCATTCCACGGGGCAGTTACAAACAACATATTTTGGTGTTTCATTGGAAGGACTTGTTGTTTCGTCAACTGCTATTTTCAAGGTCAACAACGATCTGTCGAGCTCAACTTTAAACTTGCAGTTTAGATAGATTTTTTTTTGGCCACTTGGAGGCAGCAAAAACAAGTTATGGACACATAGACATATCACCAACTTTAAAGTTGATATCACAAACTTGTTAACAAAGTTACTGGCTCATTTACACACATCCAGCGGGTATGATGCAACATTAGAAGTCATTTAGAGTTGTGTTTGAAGCCACCTGGCAAATGTAAATCTAGTATTCATTCTCTTTTAGCTCTGTCTTCGGTCTGCACCAAAACCTGAGGGGAATTTCTGGCTCTTTAGCTGCTAAATGCTCCACTATGTTCACTTGCTAACTTTGTCTGTCTGCTGTTTTGGTGCTGAGTGGGTACTGTACAATTTTAGAGTTTGGTTTTTTTTGTTGCTATAAACAGCAAAAAATGATGCTTACTTTTAGTTTTACCTCCACACAGCGTGGTTTAGAAAATCTGGCTGGGTTGTTTGCTTGTTTGCAACCTGTCTCATCATCTGACTTCATCTTTCATCTTTCTTGCCCTCTATGGACTTCACTGTAGCAACGCTTCATTGTTACTAACTCTCAGCTTTGGTTAGTACAATGTTGTTCTAACAGATAGAAACGAGGATTAGTTAGAAAACTACAGACATAAGATCCAGGTCAGCAGTATTCACACACACAGTGTCATTATTAAATGAAGCTGTTAGGGCTGCTATCTCCTGTCAGACCGCTCGGTGGTCTTGGTGGTTTAGCCACGGAGCTGTGAGCCGAGTCAACTAACTGTCCCAGAGGTTCAAACCCCAAATACACCAATGCTCTGCTCTGGTCTCCTCCCGTGACCACAACTCCCAGCTGCTCCAGCACCACTCACACTCACACAAATAAGACACATCCACAAGTCCTACAATTCATGAACCAGGTAAATGTCTGGCCCTTAACACCCGCCACACTCACATATGTGTCCAAGCTTACAAACAAACAAACACAAAAACATCAGCACATCCCTCCTCCCTTGGCAGTACAGGAGAGTCACTGGTGTGATTGCATTATTGATTGCCCTGGATATGTTTTTTTTCTTCCTTCTTAAAAGCATTTAGCAATCTGGCAATTAGTTAGAGCTTAATGTAGGATGTCAAAACAGTGCTATTGATCCAGCGGAGCAAGGAGGAAAGATTGATCAGTCAACTCATTACATTGCTGGTGCTGCCTCGTCATAAACACTCCAGATGAGACTCCATCAAAAGCCCATCCCTCGTTCCCTGGCTGTCTTCTGCTGCTTGCTTTATCACCCTCACTGCATTAGGCTCCCCAGTGTTTTCTGTTGTTGGCTCCTGATACGTGATTGCACTGTCTGCGCATTGTTTGAATTCGGTCTCATTTTTTGTTCTGCTTATTATCGCTCCTTGCTATTTGTCCTTTATTTGATTGATTTTTTAAAAATCAACTCTCTACCTCACTTTCTGTCGCTCCCTCCTTTCTTTGTCTGTCATTGATGTAGGGTATTTATTTTAACCTATTAGCCAAAGATTTATTTCCATCTCTTCTCCCAGTATTTCAGTTTCTTCCCTCTATCTATCCTCTCCTCAGTCACCGCCACTCCTATACCACCTCGGAAATCACAGAAAAGGCAAATGAAGCTGATCTAGAGTTTGGTTTGTGTCACTTACACCAATTGATTAGTCAGTCATATGAAAATCAGGTAGTTGCAGACACACTTGATTCAATTTGCAGAAACACACAGCTCAGCAGTCATTTTATAGAGGGTCGTATTGTTCAATGGACAGATGCTAAACTCATTAAAGGTGGCACAGGCTGCAAAATAATGAGGGGCTGGCATTTATCAGGCACTTCACAGTTTGAATTTTAATTAAAGTTGTACTTTTTCACACCAGTACAATTAAATATTCAGCGGATCCCTATAGAACAGATGGGTTAGAAATTAAAGGTAAAATGAGGAGATTGGAAAACAGACAACACTACCATTACAAAGGTATGAACTGGTTAGTTTAATAGGCCTAATTTATAATTTGTATCTTTGTACATTATACATTAAAGAAACAGTTTCTGAAATTTTCATTTGCCTTAATATTCACAGATTGAAAGGTTGCACCTCACTGACTAGTTCACTGGAAAAAGAAAAAGTTGAGAAAAGTCAAATTTTTGGCAACTAACTTTTAAATTTTAAGTTTTTTATGAGTTGGTCGAACCTAGAGTTTTCACTTCTTTTAACTCACTCAAAGTTTATTTAGTTTATTTCTAATTTTGCAAGTTTTTGCAACTTATGCAAAAAAAAAGCATATGGATTGGATACTGGTCTTTAGTCTGCATTGTTTATTTTTGTATATGTATAAAAACACACATAAATCTTCATCATGTAGCGGCCTTCCAAATAAAAAAGTATGCATATACAATGCATGTTGTAAAGAATGTGCTAATAAGCTATCTTATAGCATGTATGTTTTTAAATAACTAATTTGTATGAGTTCAAAGAGACGAGTTGGACATTTAGACAACTCATCTTTTTAAGTTACAAGACTTATGTCATTATATTAAGCTCTGTAGGCAATAACTAGATGATTTAAATAAACCTGAAACTGATAAAACTTTAAGGATAAAAGAAGTGTAAAAGAGTCTGGTATAAAGTAAACCTGGAGTGAGCTCAGAAATTTGGTTTCCTTGCACAAGTTGTCAGGACTCACTCACTGTGAGTGTGTGATCAAATAGAACCTTAAATAGAGTTTCAAACTCACTTGAGTACTGTGAGGCAAAGTTTAGCTTTAAGCAGCACAGGTAGAGACTGTCACCTGTTTTCCCCTCAGAGCTTACTGTAGCTGTATGCACTCGCTACTGAGACCAGAACTACAAACCCAGTATACTCGACCTGACTTGACTCAGTTGCTGCTGTTACCAACTCTCATACAGACACAGTGGACCCAGCGATTGTTATCCTGTTAGCCTGTGGAAAGCTGGATTCCCTGCTGCCTGAGTTGAGTTTGGTGCGATTCACTGCAGTTTGGTTGATAATTAGTTTCATTGCCTGTTAGTGTTAATAATTTGTCCAACTGGTAGGAGGCCTCGGGGTAGACCCAGAACAAGCCGGAGAGACTACATATCTCAGCTGGCATGGGAAATCCTCGGGGTCATCCAGGAGTAGCTGGAAAACGTTGCTGGGGAGAGGGATATCCCGACTACCTTGGTTAAACTGCTGCCACCGTGATCCGATTCTTGATAAGTGGGAGAAAATACATGGAAATAGATCAAGTTTTAATTGTCGCCAGGTCATTTGCTATATCTGCTGTTGATGTGATACAACATATGTAGGAGTTGGTATGTTTTTGTTTGTTTACTGTAAAAAAAAAAATGCACATGCACTGTAGCATCAACACAATTATCACATTCATTTAAGTAAAACACTTACTGATATCATAAATGATCAGCTTTATGTAGACTACAGCTTAAAATTTTGGAAGGATAATATGGCGTAAAAACCTTTACCTCCACTCCACACCATCAAACTTGGTTGAAACTTTTTAAGCCAGCGTGGATGAGAAGTGCTTGGAAAAAAAATGGAATGGAACATTTGCAATTCCACAACAACTGAACATATATCATCCTTTGCTGAAGATCACAAGACTAAAAGCTCTAGATCAGCTACTAAATAAGTCTTGAGATGAGATTAGTCAAATGTAGTATCCCATTTGAAATGTATACATTGCCAAGAAACAGACAACTCCCCCTGAAACCATTTCCAAAATTGTCTTTTTTTACATTTCTGTTTTTTTCCTGGTTAAACAAACAAAATTAAGCTTTAAAATGAGTGCACTTTACAGATATTTGCATGTGTGTTTCTCAGTTTGGACCGAGCCAGGCTAGGTGTTTCCCTTTGCCTCAAGTATTTACGCTAAGCTAAGCTAAATGCCTCCCGGCTTCAGCTGTATACTCAGAAGACATGAAATTGAAATCGGTCTTCTCATTTCACTCTATGAAAAAAAGGAACATTTTTGAAGCACTGTATTACTTTAAAAGCTGTATAAAGATTGTGTAATTTACACTACATTGGAAAAACTAATGTAGTGTTTTTCTAATGTAGTGTAGAAAAACAACTCTTGTGAAGCAGAAGCAACATATAATGGCATCTGTGTGATTTGTGTGCTGTTTTTGTCTCAGCTTTCTGTCTTGTGTGTGTGTTACAGTTTTTTTCGTGAGCAAGAAATCTGAAGTGAGAAAAACAAGAGCATCATCGGGAAGAGGACCGTGTAATATAACAGCTGTGGCTGATGGACTTTGAGATTCAACTCATTTTACATTTGTCTCCAGTCTCCAGCCCTTAATCTCTGCTCCAGTTTTGCTTGTTTTAAAAGTGTTTCACTTGATAACAGCTTTCAAATGGGATGTCAGCACATTTAGAGAGGAAAACAGCAGGAGCATAAAAGATAGTACTGAAGATGTTTTCTGAGATCAAGTCTAGACATCTGTTCTTACCAAGATCATCCTATCTCCCTCCGTTTGTCTTCCTCTCTTTATCTCTGTCTGTCTCTGTTGTTTTTCTCTCACCCTCTCTCTTTCTCCTTTTTCCCCTGGTCTTCCCCAGCCGGCATCATCTCTTTTTCCCTTCCCGCTCACTCCCCTTCCTCTCCCGCCTTGTCCCCCCAACAAGTGTCTTATATTTCCGATGATGATTTGGCTCATAAATCTTGATAAAGCCACAGGCTGTTCCGTTTTGGTGGAACAGGAAACTCTTACAGGAGGAGACAGAAGATGAGGAATGACTCTCCATTATAAGCCTGTCCTGTTTTTCTGTGTTTTCCATTTTGATGTAGTCCTCTGTGAGAGAGCATTCCTGTGTATTAAGAACGCCTTTTTTGTTAAAATTCGCTGTAGAGGGATCTGTAGAGATGCTGTCTGTCATCATATCTGAATTTGTTCAGCCACCCTATTACACCCTTGTTGTGTGTGTTTAAAATGAGCCAGTGCTTATAGTCGTTTTCCAAACACCTCATACATTTACCTGTAATACTTTAACTATTCAGCAGAAAACCTGTGAGAAAGAAAGTGTCTCTATTACTGCCCCAGCAGACTGGCAGGGGAAAAGAAATCAAACCTTTCTCCTCAAATGACGTTTATGTACTACTAATTTGTTTGGCAGGAAATAGCCGTAGTTTCTGCCAGAATTGTGTTCAGTTGCAGCAACCTTGTTTCGAGGCGATTGGGTGGGGGGTGGCCTGAGATTGGGGTTTGCACCCTGAGTCCTGCGAACGGTCAGGTTCAGGCGACAAAAGTAATGTTTGGTTAAGGTTAGGAAAAGAATGTGGTTTCAGTTAAATGTTAAGTAAACCAGTCGTGACTCGTTCTTTAAGTCACTGTTGACTTTTTCAGTATTAAACTGAGCCTATGCAACTTTTGAACGAAGATAAAACACAATCCTCTTCTCAGAAAAGAAAAGTTGAATTCATGAGTTATAAAATACACCCTTACTCAGCTCAATACACTCAAGGGGTTTGCTACTGCAGCTTTACGTGGTCCGGTATGGCCAGTAGCTCATGGTGGCTAACGTTAGCAAACTTCCGATATCGCTGTGTAACTGACATGACTGAGTCAGTTTCAGGAGTTCTTTTAATGTGTGCCACTGTTTACCTATGTTTTAATACGTCATACATTAACATTTTAACAGTTATCACAAAAGTAAAACAGGCAATTGATTCAAGATAATCTTGGAAAATAAAGGGAGATTGAAAGTGTAATTGCTACTTATACCATAGTTACATAGGTCAGAGTTGCATAAATTTCCATCCAAAAATAGTGCAAATTTTAACTTGATTTCCACAAAACCTTTAAAAGACAATATGAATCAATGCATGTTTCCATCCACTGTTAGTATGCAAATATTAAGAGTTGGTCGAGATAAAAAGTTGGAGGTGCTAATTCTCCAGTCAGCTGCCATTAAACCACTGAAGAGGGGAAGGGCGCGAGAAGGTGACGTAATTAGAAAGGCGCCAGCCAAATCTCAATTGATCGAAAACCATGTGGAGAATGTAATGGATATATGGCATTTCTGTTTGTTTCATGTATTCATTTGAGGAAGGTTGTAGTCTTTTCATCACGTCACACAGATCTGATTTGTTCTACTTCCTCAATTTTTCATCTCTTCAGTGGAGCGGAAGCTTTAGTGGATGTTTAAGTCACATGTTTCAGGTATGTCAAGACTTATTTGTTTATTAAGTCTGATACACCCACTTTTCCACCTCTGCCAAGTTTAAAAACTTGTGTGATATTTCCACTTTCAAATTTCCTAAAGTCTCAAGTGCCTAAACCTAACCATAAAAACAATGATGATGCTTCAGTTTCTGAGTATATATTGTCGGGAAAACAAACAAAAAGTGTTGTCAGAGTAGCAGATATGTTCATTAACAGCGTTTTTTTTTCATTATGTTAATAAGAAAAGTAATTTTGTTTGCATTTTATTTCTCTCCAAACATTATTGCTTTTTAGCAGTATAGAAATGTAAAGGTTGCAGAAATACACCTCACATCCTCGTCCGCTGAGCTCAAAGATAAAAACCAGTCAAGTTATTTTCAGTTGACAACTCTTAGAACAGATTAATACAATTCAGAAGGAACATAGCTTCATTTTAAAATCATTACTTATGCTCGATATTGCTATACTGGGAACAACCATAAATCACTCTCACACAAACAGATGCTTGTGATACATTCGTCGGGCAACACATCCACTAACACTCCTCCCTGTGGTGGCAATGATGTCAACACGCAGGTGCAGCAGTGAAGGATGAACCGCCGTTGGCCGCCTGTCATTGCCTTAAAAATCTCTAATTGGTCCACGTCATTACGAAGCAGCTTTGGCTCGCTTTGTCTTTGTCTCCACTGAATCATTGTTCTGTTGTGTGTTGTCTCTCTAATCCTATGTTTCTGTAATAATGACACATTTTCACTGAGCAACAGTTGCTCCTCCCTGCTGATTTCAGATCTTCTGGGAGGCTACAGCTAATGGTATAGTATTAAGGCAGAGGCAGGCTATAGTTAGTAACAGCATTACTGAGGCTTTGATGTACAGCACGCTTGATAGAGACTCTAAGTCTTGGCTTGGCGGCCAATTATTTTCTTGGCTGAAAAGTGATGAAAAGTGCTGGCAATTTGTCTTTGTAGTGTTTCAGTCAATCGGGTCAGGTGACATGTCACCTCCACGGATGTTTCACCACTCATTTGACAGGTTTTGTCAGGCTTTGAACGCCATCGTGTATGTTTTGTAGGAGTACATTTACTTTTCTCATAAGTAGGAGTTGTCCTTTCCGCTAATTATTGACATGTTGGTATTGTGCAGCCTTTTGACACTTTAATGATTAAGTGCTCTACAAATGAATTTTACTTGACTTCCAAACAGATGTAAATGATGAATGGCAGGTAGGAAAAGAGGGGAACAGGGCGACAAGAGGCTTTTTTTTGACAGAAACAAACATAGCGTAGCTTATTTAAAATTCGGTCTGTATTTTAGGTAGTACTGTATTAGTGTTATCGCCACAGTCAGACCGGGAGGGGGACTGATTTGACAATATGACGATGTTTGAAATATTATGCACAGCACATTTGTGTTGATGACTTGCAGCGGCAGAATTACTAACAAGGGAGATTTGGGTTTCAGCTGTGAACTTAAAGTCCTGCTCCACTCAAAAATCTATTTTGCTTATTGTTACTTCAGCTGTAACATAAATAAGTTGTCTGTGAATATTTTACTGATACGTTCAGTATCAACATTTTTGTGACTTGACAAGTACATAAATTAACAACATCTCTCAACATTATGTTAAGAGAAAATATAATCCAGTCACAGTTATATTTCCTTCAAAACGTATTTGCCTTAACAAATTATATAAGACATCATTTCTAGGGGACAGGGGTTGGTCTGGAGGAGATATTTCATCCTTTACTGGCTGCCACAACAATCAGCCAGAAAACAGATTAGTATTTCTTAAATACTTCATTAAAGCAAATCAGTTGGAATTAATTAAAACTGCTAAAGGAAACTACTTATATTACTTATATACTCTGGTCTCGCTCACAATCAATTATTTCCTCAAGAAGAACAGTTTAACAACACACTTATCGAGGCTAAGCATGTATTCATTGAGATCAAGGGTGTAGTAATACTGTCTTAAGGGAGAAAGAAGGTGTGGTGTTGTAACAAAGATGTTTAGCTAGATTTAAAACTCAGGACATTATGGTTAGATGTTGTATAATTTCGGCAACTGAGAGAAAAAAGATTTCCCCAATCTGATGAGAGTGGCAGCAGTTCCTCTGTGTTTGTCTTACCAAGACATACGGTAGATCAGCTTTTACAGCCTCCCTCA